>NC_092574.1:5742462-6049212 GCF_037975245.1 Apostichopus japonicus | reverse complement strand
TCTTTGATCTTCTTACTTCCCAAAGACTTTCGTTGCAGACCGCTGGCAGACACCTTCCCGCCGGTTTCAAGTTTCCCTATGAAATGATAATAATAATCATACAAGAAACTTGATTAACAAAAATCTTGGGCTACGAGGATAAAAGATAATCAGAGGATGAAAGGGTTTCACAACCTCTGATTAAAATAATCAGACACACCAATCAACAGAGGTCATTGTTTTAATGGATTTGAAAATAACTCTATTCATTGACTGACTTCCCTGTTACTTTCCTCTCAGTCTAACAAATTTTCAAAACCGAAGAAAAAAACATGATATCTATGAGTTCAGCTATCATATTGCAAATATCTTAAGAAAGTACGGTCAATTTTCATGATTGTATATGACATTAGACCAATATCATATCAGTTTAGGAGAACTTACTTTTCTTTTCGGATGAGGAATGCCGAGATCTCTTCTTGAAAGACTTGACCATCCCACCATTCGAAGTAAGATGGATTTCTGAAAGTAAAATCAAGCAATATGCATCGGCTATATCCATGGAAAACGTGTGTATAGAGCACTTTTCTACAAAAGTATTTCTACAGACAATCTTTGAAATTCTGTGAAATTTTGAAAGTGAAATTAAATAAGATGAATAATCCAATTATTGGCAATTAACATATGATGTTATCAATTAACTCCTCTTTATCGCACAGATGTATCTGAAGTATTTTGCAATCCTTCAAACCAAGAACACAGGTATTTATATAAAGCATGTCATTAGTTTGAATTAAACCGCACATGGAGGGCTTTGTTTCCATTGGGGTGTGGAAAAGGGGAGAGGGGGGACTAGGAAATATTACAGCGTAATCCTCAAGATGACTTTGACCAATGTCAAATCCTTCGTAACTTTCCGCAACATAAGTTGTCCTTTTCTGTTTCACCTATAGTGTAATTTATGAAACACAAAGTAATGAGTGAAATATACAGTAATTAAAAAAAAAATGCCGCCAAAAATAATGCAACAACTTTTACAAACTGTAACCATGGTATAACATGGTATGGAATGAACAACCCCCCTCCCTCCCGCTCATATTAATAAATGGTAAAAGGTCTGCTACCCTCTGGTCCTGGAATGAATATCCCCTTCCCCCTCCCTCCCGCTCATATTAATAAATGGTGAAAGGTCTGCTACCTACTGGATCTGCCATTAACTTACCGAGCACTTTGGGTGCCTGTAAAGGATAACCAACCATTTCACACCAACCAACCGGGTAGACGTTCGAGGAGCTGCAATCCGTCCACTGATCGAAGGAACTCTCCCAACCGTCAAAGTGGACCGAGATTAAAGACCCAGCAGTCTTTACGATTGAAGCCACACAGATGAGCCCTGGCTCAATCAGATCCACGGCCTCTATTTTCTGTCCTGGTCGGAAACCTCTGTCTTTAATATCCTGAAATTGAAGAAAAACCGACAGAAATATTAGAAGCTGTCATATAAATATATTTTGCAGTTGAAAAAAGATCATTATGCTAAAAGCATTTGCAATGATCAACTTTTTCTTCCATTTTGTCTTTTAGCTAGACCTAATAATGCTTTTTTTAGTTGGAAGAATCCCGAACAAATTTTACGTTAAGTTGCATTGTTGCTGTGTATTATAGCACATCATGGATCATACGTTCCTGTAACAAATAAAGTTTGTTACAATAACTGTTAGCACAGAAGCATTACTGGATTGCATTAGACCATTAATAACTCAACAATCCAGAGCTTTCTAATGGATGTAAGCCAATACATCTCTAAGATAGATTTAGGGGTTATCCCATACATGAAAGTTACCTGGCTTGGTAAGGATTTAAGAAGTCCCTACAAAATGCAAAACCCAGCTTTAAAAAACCCATCAAAATCAATCAAAATTCAAAATTCCAGACTTTTTTAATATTTGATAGTAAGAAAGCTAAAAGAGACCCCTTAAGTTGCTCAAACTTCAAAGACTTTTTTCAATTTTTTATTTTTAAGAAAGGTAAAGTACGAGACCATTACGTCTGTTTCTCATCTCAAAATAAGAAACGAAAAGGGAGATGAGAGTTTACCTGCTTGAAGAGCTCAACAGGTGCAGCAATAGACTGTGTTTCCTTGAGATAATCAACCCAGTCGAATCTGTTTTCATATCCTACAAAAGTGAAAGGAAGCAAAAAGACCACAACATTATTCAGTAAAATTACAGATACAAAGTTGACTAGAAACCGTGAAACCATTTACTAGTGCAAGTGTGTCTGTGATGGGGGCAGGGGAACCCTGCTAACAGCCGGCCCTGAGTAGGGTCCGTGGGGAGGAGGGGGTATCCCTGCTAACAGTTTCATTGCTAGGTACTTGTAGGCAGATGTAAGATGTATAATTTTTGGCTGACAATCAAATCTACTGTATTTGAAAGGAGCTGGAAAACTATCAGTAAAAGGTTTTCACAAAAGTTGAGTCCACAGAAATCGTAGTCTCATTACAGAAACACCTGAAACCAAATGATTTGTGGACCATTTACATGTTATCAAAGCAGGGCCATTACGTTTTTGGCTTGTGAAAGTTACCTCTTGAAATTGTAAGCTGGTTCTAACATGATTCAAGTTGCAAAAAATTACGTGACATATAAGGTCTCAAATAGCCTGTCATTCAGTACTAACTACAACAGAGAACTAGAGATTAATGCTGACATAGGAAAGTATTGCATTTCTTAACTCCCGCACCCTCCAAGTTATTATAATACATATTTGTGTTTGTATTATTGTGTACACAAGTGTCCTTACGATGTTATCAAAGTTTCACAGAGGTTTATTCCTAACCTTCCAAATGTGCCTAGTCACTGAAGTCAACCAAATTGGAGAGAGAGGGGAAAATTGAGTCAAAACTTGTGATTGAATCATAGGCAACTGTGTTGTAGTAGCAATTTGGAGGCAAAAAAATGAATTCCAGTCCAAATCCATTGTGCAGTATTTCAATAAATTCTCAATGATACTCATGGAAGTATTTAAGATGGAGACTGGCATAGAGGAAGGGCATCTACTCACCCCTAGGAGGGACAATTGGTATCTTGTGGTGTTCGCAGAAACCGACTGGGAGAAGCAGAGGGGAGGTGACATGGTAACAGAACCAGCTGCTTTTGTCTTCCATGCACCCGTCGATGGCGATCATGAGATAGCCCTCCTCCAACACCTCCATGACCGTGGCAGCGCAGATGTTACCCAGCTTCAATGGATCAACTACCTCCATCTTCATCCCCACAGAGAAACCGTGGTTCTCAACCGCTGGGGGCTGGAGAGAGAGAGAGGAGGGGGGGCGAGGTGGGAGAAGAGGTAAAGTACCACTGGTAATAATATTATAAGTTGATGTCTGGATATTCTTTCACTGATAGGGAGGACGAGGGGAAAATATCTTGAAAGTTGTCGTGTGTGATAAGACTCGACTTAGCAGTTTTCTGGGTACTCTAGCTGAATGCAGTTACTGTATGCAGAGAATATATTTATCCACTGTTACATTGCAAAATGCTAAAAAGATTGCTACACAAATTTAAAGATGTATAGCAGGTTTTGTTATAATATTCTGTAAGAGAAAGCCTTCAAAACTGCTACATAAAATCTTCTTTTATTCTTGGTGGCATATTCCCACTTCAGTTATGGGGAAGAGTCTCACTTTAAAAGCAGCCAGGGATGCACATTTTATGATCGTACTTCATTTATCACCAGATTCACTGTAAATTACTAAGGGTAATGATATCTGGGCAGACTCAATGTAGTGTTTTTGTCTCAACACTAAAAAAAAAATTTAAAAAAAATAAATAAATAAATTAGCTGGTTTAATCATCCTGAGCAATCAGCTTTCAAATAGCAGCTTCAGACCCAATTCTTATATGCAAAGTAGGCTAAGCTATAGAAATCTGCTCTAAGAAGCTGATTCAGCTTTCTCATTAGCTTAAAAGAACAACATTAATGTAACAACAAAATAATATTAGAAGTTACAGCAGGGGGTTGGGGGGGGGTGCAGCTGCTTGGATTCCTTGACCTACAGCACGAGAGACTCACCATTCTAAATATTTCCCAGGGTGCATCACCAAATCCAGTCTTTTTGTGCCTCCCTTTGTCCAAGGCTTCTGATTTGAATGCTGAAAAGAAAAACCAGACTACTAGATACAGAAACTGGAATCAACCAGTGTGAATCAAAGTTTACCAATTATTCTCGGATCGAGGAATGGTTTTTGACTTCTTTTTTTTTAAGGTTATAATACAAATTGTACCTTTATTATGCCGACCAAAAAAGAACAAACACGCAATAAGTTGAAAGGTAAAAAATAATGTTTATGGTATTCTACTAGGAAAATGATAAAAACATCCACTACTAACCGTGGTAACATATTATGATTACAAGAGCTACGAAAAGGGTAATCTAAAACAATACAAAAAACATAAACACTGAGTAATATCCGCTAAAGGAAAGTAAGAACATTAATTAATCTCACCATCACTGACTCAAAACTTCCAATGGTTTGATTTTTGATTGCTTATTTGTAACTTTATGAGATTTTTTACAGACATGAATTTGAAACAAAAACAAATTTTTGGTAGAATAAAAAAAAAATAGAAAAAAAGCTCTATAAGACTGTATCTCCTAATTCATGCTTAAGGCTGCAGATTCAATTTCATGACTAACATTTTAAGTGACCATACTCCATATGTAGAAGCAGGCCAGGCCTAGGGAAATCTGCAATAAAAAGAGCTGTTAATCCTATCCTGAATGTAGATGGCACTCTGATGATAGTATAATAACATTCATTACGACTACTTCCAAACTTGAAAACATTTGTGTCTGACATCAAAGGAACAAAAGTGATTTTAGTTGCCCTCCCAAATTGGTATGTTGATAAAGATAAAATGTTGCAATAGTTCAGAGGGCTGCTGCGTCGAGACCTCACAACTTACCAGCGGAGGCTATAATGCGATGTCCGACCCGTTGAGACCAGCCCACAGGGTGGATCCAGGAAGAGGCAAAATGAAACCAAAAATCTTTGTTTGGCTCCTTGCAGTTCTCATATTGCACATGGATACGGTCGGCCACTACGTTGATGACCTTGGCCACACACGTGTGGGACAGCTGCCTCTTGTAGACTGCTTCTAGTTTCATTCCGACTTTGAAGGGGCAGCTCAAGCCTTGCTTGACCTTTAAAGATGAAACCAGGAAAGAAAAAACAACTCTCAGCTTGAATTATTAACAAGTTTGTTACTGTTCTTTGTTTTGCAAGTAGCATTTCCAAACATAACAAAATGTAGTAAATGTTGGAGGAAGAGTAAAGGTGAGGGTGAGGGAAAGGGAAAGGGGGGTTGGGGTTGCCTCTTGTAGCTTCCTATAATAATTTGTTGTATTCTTGTATTAGCTGATGCTATATAGTTTCTGTTAAAAAATATCCGAAAACTTTGACAATGTACAAAACTGTGGTTGTTGATGACAAAATGTTACATATATATTAATATGATGATATTAATATTTTCATTAACTACCATCGTCTGGTTTCATCGCAAGATCAGGAATTAAAACTATTTGTAATAGAATTGAATGATTTACTATTAAAGGAAATATGGTACGAGAACAAGACTCCATTACAGTGTGTTGATATTTTACTGGGGAAGGGAAAAGAGGGTGGAGTAGGGAGAAGGGGATAAGGTAGGGAGACATGGGTGGGTGTGGGGGTAGGGAGAAGGAAGCTGGGGTAGGTAAAACTTGACGGGCACTGCAGTGATTTCACCCAAGTGTTATGATTTATTCAAAATCTTGCAAATGAGCTACTTGCTGATACTGTAAGTTGCCACGTCAAATGGAGATGTGTATTTCCGATCAATCGATTGATCCGACTGTAATAGGTAGATATCATCCTTAAGATGAAATCATTAAAACAGGTTTCAGTCTTCATCCGTACCTTATCAATAGGAACTGATATGGTGAGACTTCCAGCGTGAGCCACTTTACTGATATGTTCTAGCCAAGAATCACCCAGTCTATCCATAACATCTGAAAATGAAGCAACACAAAAACGTTGAGGCAATGATTCATGCAGGCAGACATCAAGTTGAACGGCAGTGGACATAGCCAATACAGTAACTTACAGTTCATTATCTGTAAAACCAAAGCCCGTCTTCCTAATGTCTTTCCTCAATGAACTGCAAAATAATTCCATACCAAACACTTTGCTGTTTGACACCTTGTCCAAAGAGGTCTGAACAGCCATGGTGAGCCTTACCATTTTATGACAGAGATATTTTCCATTGGATTCTTATATTCGAAGCAGCTATTATGAAATATGGTAGGCAAGTGTTGATTTCAATGTCTAAACTTAGCAGACTCCATGGAGATTGGTAAACCAAAGTTGTGGCATGAAGCCCACAAATGAAGAAGGCATTCTTTGCCATGTGCTTGCCGTAAAAGGAGATGTTGCAAAACCACGAACAGCTGTTACGTGTAATGAAGTCACTCCATGTAAAAAAATATTTAAATAAAAAATACACCTACTGGTTCAAGAAGACTTAAAATCTTAATAAACATGAAATAACAGAAGACTGACATGAGACATCTCCAGAGTACATTTGCATAAAAGCCTTCAGACATAAACCCCCCTTCCCCGGAGAGACATATCCCCCCCTTCCCCAGACAGTCAGTTGCATGGTATGGAGCAGAATGGTACCTTTTGGTGGCCTCAGCCTCTTTCCCATTCTTACAGCACCGTTGATGGGAAAAGATTCTGTCGTGCAGAGATGTATCCAAAAGTCTCTGGTACTGTCGATGCCGTATCCTTCAAATCTCAGACGTACCCGGTATCCTTTAAAGAAAGCATTGATAGAAGCATGCATTTAACAGAGTGGCTGTAATAACAAGAGGACATGTGCCTCACAATCATCTATACACTCAGCACATATGACATTATACTATAAAATATAATCACTCAGTGTGACATCTGCTTCCAGGCACACATCTTTTCTCCTGCTCCTTGCTTTACATCTTTTGGTTAGCAAGAATGCAGCAGAAAAGCAAAGCTAGCAGTGGTGAAAGTGTTGCATGTTCAGAGTGACAGACCTGTTCGAGCTGTGCAAGGCACGGCTCCTGCAGGTAAAGGTGAAAGTGTTAAATAGATGACACCCATACATATATACCAACATTGCTAACATCAGTAGTGCATAATCTGCAAGCAGTTTCTTATTTTTCTGCCACTTTACAAGTAACATACTTTTGCAAAATCCTTAAATGTACCCAGAATATTTTTGGGGGGATGTCACATAAACTTCCACCCGCTTGTTACTTACTAAACACTTCCAGGGCTAACTTTCGGGCAAACTTTTATTGGTCGTCCGAGAGGACCAAATTTCTGTTCAGACAACCAAACTCAGCTTTGGAGGCCATCCAGTGGACAACTATTTATTTACACCAAAACTCATATTGCATTGTAACTAAATAATCCCAAACTGGTAAAATGTTAACTTGCTTTCTGCTGCAAATATTTATTCTAATGGATAGAAAGTTATTTTGACATTTAATTTGACCTGTTATGATACCCAAAACAGTGAACCCATGTGTGCACCATTGGCCAAAACAGTAGTACAAGAAGAGGAATGATTACTGACATAGATACTTGGTTAATCCCTAAGGGATTATCCCTTCCTTACCAGCTACTTGGATGATTCTGGCCACCCAGAATGTGTTTGGTGACTCCGTTTCATCTTTCGTCTGTACCTCTAGCATGGCACCTAATAGACTGCTCTTCCACTCTGTACTAAGCGGAGCCTGCGATTAAGAGAAATGGAGATTGCCACTTGTCAAAAGGAAGTTATTTTATCATTATTTAGGTGTAGTCATGACAAGAGTAGTGACCATGAAGGATCCAAGCGAATGCGAAATACTGAAGTCTTAAATTCTTTCTCAAAGAATGGAATTGAAACAAATGAGCTATCCAGTTGTAAATCACACTAGCACATCATGTGATAGAGGATAAAACCCATTTTTGTTTTTCTTGATGGTACCAGGATTGGTAGCAGACATGGGGAGACAACGAGAACTTGAGAGTATTTTGACATATATATCCAACATTTGAATGAGTGTTACATCATAACAGCTACAGAAAGCCCACTAGGTTCCTCACGTGTTTGAAACATCGTATAGGGGCAGCATCAGCCTTCTCACTCTCCAAGTATGCTGACCAATCAAACGGCGGACTTCCATCTGGTGGGTAGTGAGTAACTTTGCGGGGCGTCACCTTCGGTGGAGTCGTTTGATGGTTTGAGGGGAACAATGGCTTGGGTTTGTTGTCCTCAAAGAGAGTTGGTACCTTGAGACAAATAAAAAAAAAACAATTATCATCAAAACCATGACAAACCAAGGTTCCAAAAAGGCTAACCAGTTTCTAATGGAAGTGTGAAAGGTCTATCTGTCGTTGAAGAAGGATCTGCAAATATTTGACACACTGTTTTAATATCATGCAGTAAATACTATAAGTGGAGGTTCAAACTCTGAAAATAGCTATCCTTGCTTTAGCCATTGTTGACAACAAATGACCTTTGACCTTCAACACAAACTGTATAGTTGTTGCACATCATAAATGTCAATCTAATGCAATTTTTTTTTCACAATTTGACCTATTGACAATATGGACCAACTTGGACCATACAATATGGACCAAAGATATATGGACCATACAATCATCATTGGCAAGCCACATGCCAAGTATGACATTTGTCAATATTCCCCTTCTTGAGATATCCTGTTTACAAGGTAGGGTATCACACATACATACACTCACACATATATATAATACAAACTTACACACCAACTTGGCTGCATTGGTAATAGGCCTAGCCTACAGCATGTTAATAAACGCCCAATCTAGATATACTTTGTCCGTTTCATTCCTCGTTCCTTTAGGTGTAGTGTCTTACCTTCATTTTGCCTTTTAACTCATGTTGTGTAGACGATATTTCAGACAGCTCTCCCAAATCTCTTTTGTAAACAGCAAACTTCTTAGTGCAATATACACTGCAGAATGGGAACTTTCCGCAGTAGGACATATATCGTACTGGACTCCATATGTTACAATAAGCACAGGGACCTGTAGGAAGGATAAATGACAAGTTTATAGGTGACTGATACATATTATGTTATTAAATGTTAACTGTCACTAATGTTCATAACAATTATGCAAAATTCTATTCTTGTCTGACACATTTATCATGCAAACAAATGATAGTTCTTCTTCCTTCTCCCCCACCCCTTCCCCCCTCCAATCCCCCCCCCTTTAAGAGATACCAGTTGTCATTAAATTTATATGAATTCATCACATTTTATAATCTTGGCGGACCATTCCTCACATTCATCACGACGCCATCCATCTGCATCTCATCTCATTGAAAGGATTCAAAAGAAAGACCTACCAACTTCTTTTGTTCTCAGTTCAAAGAAAGGCATTCCTTCAAAAAGAGCATCTTTCCCATCGAGGCCATTGTGGTGTTCTCCGTTGACCTTGACGTTCGGCTCTAGCTTCACTTTGGCTTGGTCAGCTCTCTCGGCACTAGAGGAAGCATTAGCATCTCCTCGTAGGAGATACAGACTGTAGAGGCGGTTCGAGGGCATAACTTCATTGTCACTGAAGTCATTGCTCTTCAGAGAAAAAAAAAGAAAAGGCATAGTAATTAAACATTATCACACAGGTAGGTGTACTATTCATAATTTATATATGTATTCTTCTTTTGCTTCCACAAATGCTCCTATAAAGATGTCTTGATCAAGTACTCTAAACTCTTATCTTTCCTACAAATGGAGGGTGCCTAGCCTTTTGAAGAACACTTACTGTTAGGTGACACACATGGCGCTATTATCATATAGTGTATCATACCATTACTGTATCATGCATAGTAAATATTGGGGTGCACTAAACAGTAAACCATCTATGAGCTATTCCAATTCACAATATTTTGAGAAGTCTATTTGATATACAAACCCACATCCCTTACTATCTTTTACTGATTGTCACACAGAAATAAACTACATGAATATACCCCTCCATCCCCATACCCTTTGATTTCAAACACTGAATAGACAAGAGGGTAACTCACTGCTTCAGTATCCATGAGACTTGCATAAGTTGGTAGCACAGTTCTGGGATCCTGGCAGAGCAGAGGATCTGCAGTCCCCTTCAATCCAAATGAACACATCTTGGAAGGCCAAGTTGCGACTGCGGTCATTTCAAAGTGACTCTCACTGATCAAAAGAGACATAAAAAGGTGATAAGATTAGTACGAAAAATGATTCGATGGCAGAAAATGCCAAATTAATTCCAATGCATTTGTCTGCTTTGTTTATGGAACTAAAAAATGGCATCAAATCCAAACCAAAGAAGCTATTTCTGCTTGGTTGCCATTTTATGGATTTTATCAACAAAGAAAATAAAAAAATATATAATTATTTCCTTTACATCAATTTTTTGGAATTTTTTAATCAATTTTATCAAGCATAAAAAGGATTGATCAGACTAAGACAGCCAACTAGATCGTTCTCACCAAAAGTTACTGAAAGTGTGAATAAATAATGGTTCCTCTGTTGCAACTAGTCACAGTTTTGTGTAGCCAAAAACTTTCAACTACCCAGTCATATGACATAAAGTATGGACAATTGGTACACAGTAAAATAAAATGGGTGAAGGAAATCTACTGGTGAAACAAATTATAAGGAGTTTTAAGGTTTAACTGTAATTGTGTCACAAATATCTGAAGAAAATTTGAAAGATTTTCAAAGCAGAAACTACTGACCATCACATAGCGATCTGTAAAACCATCAAGGAAAGCAAACTGCTGACAAAATTGAGAAAAGAACAATTAAATGAAAGAAATGAAGTGTCAAATGGATACATTGGAAAGAACCTCAAACACGAGGGGAAAATTGAAAAAACTTATATCGGCTTTAAAGATAAGTGTCAAAGTGAATTTTAGGGATGATTTTTAGAGCTTGTTGGTTGTCTCTTAAACTAGCCATTCTGTTATAGACTTCTAACACCAAAAATTAGTTTTTGAAATGGACTACTCAAAGATGGGTTTGTCTGTCCTGACACAAAACCAGTTGTCTCTGATCACCTGGACAACATAAAAATAAGTCATCCTGTTATGTTAATTCCACTTAGAATTACCACATGCGTTGTTGGTTATAACTTTATTATTTCAGCACAAGATTGTCTAACTTAGATTGCTAACAGCTATGAAATATTACTGATTCTTTTTTTCATCTTGTGTACGGCACACAAATTTTTGCTTTTAATTCACATATGGTTTTATAATTTCTTCACAGATGCAACAGATAACAGATCAAACCTACAGTTGCAAGAAAGCTATTTAACAGTCCCCAAAGGAACTGCACATAAAATGCTTGTTGGCTTGACAATGCGCACTTTGACAACAGAAAGTATATCTAACAGTCCTAAACAAAAATTGTCAGTTTCAGCCAACAAAATTTTATCAATACAACTACACCACAGTTACCAGTCTTATCCGTCCCAACCCTTCTTGGGTAGTAAGCTAAGTAAAAGATCTTCATGAATCCTAAAAGAAAGCTTCATTTTACCAATTCATAATCTGGAATCCTATTTGCATTTAATTCTACATTGTACTTTGAACACATTATAAGAAATGAACAGATTGCTGTGCCTTCAGTGCCCATTTTTTAACATATTTTAACATGGATCATCATGTCCTTTAATATTTCTCATACCTGGCAGCATTCCTCTCCCTTCTCCTCCCCTTGCAAACGGAAATCTATAACCCATACCTAGCCTAGCCCATAGATTATGATTATGCCATGCTGTCAGCCATAGGCCTGGCATAACTTTGGCCTAACATTGCTGCAAGAGTAATTAAATAGTAATAACTGAGAATGAAAGTAGCTCTTTATGGATTTTTTAAGATATGATATCGATTCTTATCCAAGACAAAAGGAAAATGATGTATGAAGAACATAACTGAAACCCAATTTGTAGCCTCGAAGCCTAAGCTACATTTTCTCTTACATACATTCACGTTAGGATAGACGAGCCTAGTTTTACTGTTCTGGACACAGTTGAATAAATTGCTTAAAATATCTTGATGCTCTGCTAGAAGAAATAAATAACGTTACCATACGTTAGTTGTGATAGAAATCACTTTAGATCATACGGTTAATACTGATCTCATTTTATTTTCGCTACTTTCTCATCACTTTAGTCTTGCGTAGCGCAATCAAGAACAGAGTGACTCAGTCAGACATTGGTGACTATGTTTGATGAAAGAACAACGTCAAATCTTTTGGCATTCAAGTATTTTACAATTCGGCAAGCGAAAAGTCAAACAAAACTTACACGACGATTGATTCATACTGCTCATGAGTCGGAAATTTCGACAAAAGCTGAAAATTAACTATAAAGTATCATCGAACTGTGGTTGCCTTGGTTCACGAAGCAAGATCGAAGACATTTGTAGGTTGGGAATTATTTCGCGGATCGGATAAGCAGTAAACATGCATCATGCGCATGCGTGATCAGCTGTTACGCATGCACGTCTGCGGTTATGTCCAATCCGAAGATACTGCTATTTCGCTAGCTTTTTCCTCCGTTTTTGTTATTTCACGTCTAATATTGAAATAAAATGATTGTTAATACCTGTGTTTCATAAAACAACAAATATTTGCTTAATAAATTATATACTTCCAGTGCCTCTTAGTTTACGAATCTGAAGTTTTATTTTTTGGAAAATTTTCATAGTCTATCTACTCCAGGCGTTCTGCGAGTTAAACCGCAAATCTTCGTAGTAGGTTGAATACTTATGTATATTTGTCAGATGATTTGCAATATTGCTGAAAATTTTTCAGTTATTGTTCGAATATCAATAAAAAAAATGGTATTTAGATCATGAATAATCAGTCATATCATTAAAGTTTGGTCAAGGGCCATCTTAGAGGAATTTCCCTCCAACTGATGGCACAATACTCTACGAGGCTAAAGGGATATTCCAATGGATAAATATGTGACACTTATGTAAGAGACAAATATTCCAAACTGTTTGTATCCATAACAGCAAGTTCGATAAACATTGTAATGTTTATCCAGTGCCCTGAATATGGCATGTACGTATTTATATGGTATTGTATATAACATGCATATATAAACAATTTAATTCAAGTAAGCCAAACGTAGGCCACCGTTTCATCAATTACCAAGGGCGTAGGAACAGGGGGGCTGGGGGCGCCAGCCCCCCCCCCAGTGAAAAATGTGGAGGGCGGAAGTATCATTCCGCCCCCCGCTTCGCAAGTCAGAAAACCCCTTTATCATTTCCAAATGAGAAAAAAATCTCATTTGGAGCACCAAATTGCATCTAAGGCCAGGTGAAAATGCAAAATTATATACAAAATGGAGTGGGTGGGTTGAAGTGTGCTATATTGCACCAAATTGCATCTGAGGCCACCTGGAAATGCAAAAAAAAAAATCCAAAGGGGAGGGGACAGGCGTTCTGTGAGTTAAACCGCAAATCTTCGTAGTAGGTTGAATACTTATGTTTATTTGTCAGATGATTTGCAATAGGAACCGGGGGGCTGGGAGGGCGCCAGCCCCCCCCCAGTGAAAAATGTGGAGGGGCGGAAGTATCATTCCGCCCCCCCCCCCCGCTTCGCAAGTCAGAAAACCCCTTTTTCATTTCCAAATGAGAAAAAAATCTCAGGAGTGGGTGGGTTGAAGTGTGCTATATTGCACCAAATTGCATCTGAGGCCACCTGGAAATGCAAAAGAAAATCCAAAGGGGAGGGGACACCCCCTCCCCTTAGACCGTTCCCCCAGGCCGGCCATCAGTCTTCAGCCCCCCCCCCCTCCCCCACTCAAAAGTACCTTCCTACGCCACTGTCAATTACAACTTGACTGTTTGTGCTGGCACCTTCAACTATAATTTAATTTTTCAGGTGACATGCATCAGATGGAGCTTTTACCTATAAGGATTAATGGTCATTAAAAACCCCACTCCTACGAGAGCAAAAATAATATACGGGAAAGATTCAGTGCTTTGAGCGCCATTGTTACGTTTTATTCATTATTTATCTGTCTTCTTTAATGAATACTGCCGTTTATTTTACAGCCTTAAAAGAAGGAGACTAAACTGAGCATTATATCTTTCGTGAGAGAAAGGACCTTCCCCCGATCTCTCCCCTCCCCCGGGCCCCACCCCAACCCTCCTTACGCATCTCTGCTCAAGTTCACGTACTATACCCTCTCTTACCGTTCCTGCTGTTTTCAGAATGCCGCAATAAATCATCATGAATTTATTAACTTTCGACCCTTTAAGTTATTAACTTTGACCCCATCCTATAGTCAACCTGAGTTTTCAGTTGTTTGTGAAATCATGCAGCTGCGGCGTTTAACCTCGCTTTTTTCTTCGTTTTGAGCGGCGCCACATGCATTACCACTGTTTTGATTTGAGGCTATGTAACGACTGATGTCGAGGGTATTAATCCATTCAGTTTGCTTATATCACCTTTTCCAACCGTATATATTTGTAACACCAGTTTAGACTCGCGACAGTGTTAATATACCGGCACGTCTTCAGTAGGTCAAAAAGAAGCCAAATCATTTTGGATGATTTCCGGACAGTTAAACTCCTGAATACGTCAGTCCTGTATTGTCACGAATCAGGGTTTACTTCATATATATATATATATATATATATATATATATATATATATATATATATATATATATATATATATATATATATATATATATATATATATATATATATATATATATATACCGACCGTATAGTTACCATATTTCATATATTTATCATGTATATAGGAATAAACTGTATTTCATAAGGTGAAGCAAGTAAGAAACGTGGGGCCGAGGGAGCGTGACTGATAAACCAACAGTTGCTCGGAGGTTGGTGTGTGCCATATACCGGTATACAGGCTTTAGTTTTGATGGGGTGGGGTGGGGTGGGTGGGCCTGGTGATACGTTTCGCGAATTCATAGGATTCATTGCGTTTACACAAATATTAGAGACTAGAGTTGTGACTGGTTGTAGGCTACATCACTATACTGCAAGTGATCTTGGTGATTCTCAAAACGGCCGCAACAAATGTGCATTTCTGTAACAATGTTCCTTATACTTTTGTTCTGACTTCGTAAGTTATATTCACCCTCCCCCCCCCCCCCACACACACACAACCTAACACTGCCATTCCTTCTCCGTTCCTTGCCTGACCTCTATCAACTTTTTAAAACATGAATGTACACCTTCAAAACCAATTGTTGTCTCAAAGACCCTGTATGCAGTTAATAAGCGGGGATCATAATTCTTGAACTTGTCCAAGGCATCACTGAAAACATAAACTGCGCCACCATTTAAAGACGCTATATCACTTCGCTCGGTTATGCAAGTATCCGAAGTCGCTGTATAGAATTGCTTTTCTCATATTGCACCAAAAGAAGATACTGTGTAACAGAATAACTTATTGATTCTGTTAATTTACACATGAGCACCGACGAAATTATTACTCTACTGGTATTAATAATATCAATTCGACTACATATAGGCCTTCATTACTGCACTTAATACCTTTTTGCCTTTAAGCTATGTGTGTGTAATTTCGTATTGCAACGTTCAGTTGGGAGCAAATTTTCACTTAATGCATGATGGACGAAGAAGACAAAAGCAGGAATCTCAAAAATCAAAGAGAACGGTTTTCATGGGGAAAATCGAGAAGTTGCGAACATTATTGAGACCGACTAACCTACATCCAGGTTAGATAAATGAATGGAGAGATTCGCTTACCCGAGAAGGTCATATATATATGTATATATATATATATATATACATATATATATATGTTTATAGAGATATATATTTATATATATATATATATATATATATATATATATATATATATATATATATATATTTACCCATCATTTACACATCATAGTAACGCACTGGTGCACCCAAACGAAGAATTTTGCATGATATTACATTCGTACATCAGCACAAGCGGTATTCCCTTTATTTTAGATGATTTCATGCATAGAGACACGATGCAATTTGCCAATTAGTTCAGCAGAGCAAACGATAAAAAGAATCAATATCTTTTTTTCTCAGAGAGAAGTATCTTCTTCTTCAAGGAACGCAGAACGCACATTCACAATCAGTATATAAACGGCAGCATAAACGACTAACGGAAATAGAGATACATATACCGTGTGTATGCACTGAAAACAAATGTTGTATTTTTACGGTAGAATACCTACAGCCAGCCTGCATGCGCTAAGACGTAATTTTGCATATGTTAAATGAAACAGGTGCGACGTACTTTTAACGGAGTACCTTGAAGCCGTGAATTCACGTCATTATTTTCTGTCGGTTAAATAACAACCCCTCTATTGCAAAGTATTCTACTTTTTCGGGTTTATTTTTCATAAGTCAAGCAGGGCCTTGTATAGAAGTGTACAACTCTCTTTTAACACGACTGTTGTTTCCTGCATCCTGCATCTATGGGGTAAATCACAGCTGAAGATAAATAATTGCGTATGCACATTATCATAATAAGGCAATCGTGGCTAATGAGTTTAATTATATCAAAATTAGGGAGACTTTACTTTAAGAAGGCCTCTGCGTAAACTACCGTATACTGCCTATTCGTCAGTTTGATGACTTTTTTTTTTCATAGTTTTCTCAACCGACTCCACACAATGACGTCACGGGTGACCTGTAGTCACGTGAGCGCTGAGGAATTTTGAACGTTATTTAACGATGAATGCATGATACTGTATCCCTCGTTTCCCGTTATTTTATAGCTGTCATCACACTATTATATGGTACTAACGGCGTGCCACAACGTCAAAATTTCATCCTTAGTTAACAGTGTGTGTACGTATATGAATGCATGCATATGTACATGAATATGGGTATATGCATGCTTATCCATATATATATATATATATATATATATATATATATATATATATATATATATATATATATATATATATATATATGTATATATATATGTATATATATATATATATGCACGTGTATGTATTATGTATGTATATGCAGGCTATATGTATATGTGTATGTACGTCTATAAGTATATGTAGGCTATACGTATATGTTTTGGTGTATGTACATGCATATGTGTATGTAAAGGCAAATGTGTAGGTGGCATGTTTATATCTATACATAATTGTACAAACATACGCTTATGTATATGACTATCTGTGTTTCAATATGCATATATGTATTTACATATTATATATCCGTCGACATGACTGTCAAATTCTCTGCAATCTCCAGTTCGACTGAACAGCCTCGCAATGTATGAAGCGTCCAATCTGTGTTCATCACCTTTGGCACGCTGTACATCCTGCTACGTATGTTCTTTTAACTTTAAATATATGAACAAAAGAGCACCCGCGTTGAACATTCAACATCATTTATGTATATTTTTTATGGATGTAAACATGTTACTTGAGGCTATACAAGTATTTTGCTTTCCTGTTAATGAGTCCAGCCACTGAAATTGATGAACCTCAGATATTTAATAAAATTGTCATTTCTCAAAACTTAGTATTAGCGATAACGTACAATTTCACTTCATGTTAATTTGACCACTTTATCCATCCCTCCGTCCGTCCGCCTGTATGTATGTTTGTTGTTATCCTTGCCCTTTTCCATCGCTTTAATTAGATGCTAATGAATAAATTAACTTGTACAAAAATGCCATGATATCTCGCCTGAACTTTGTATGACTTTTCACTAATGTCTGTTTGAATCTTTATCATTGCAATAAATAATATTTTTAATTTATACTAAAATCTTGGTTTTAAGTTTTTGCTACATTTTCTAAACCCTTGAAATTGCATTGAAGATATATTAAGCGAGAATAAGAACTAATAACAGCGACTAAAAACATATGTAAATCACAATACATGTCAAGAAGGTATAATTTGTCCTCCATTTCTTGCTGATTTTGACATTTTTCTTCAATTTTTCAGATACTGAAATTATTCCGTAACATTTTAGCTGGGTTTTTTTGCCTTTATTTTTATTCTTAAAATTCTTTTTATATTACTAATTTTAGTTATTAATAACATGGGGAAATTTTAAGAAGCAAAGAGTGGGGGGGGGGGTGGGGTTCTGCTCTCTCATTATATTATTAAAATAAACATTACAATTTCTGTCACACGACGGTGAGAAAGTAATCTATCTAGTTCCATTTATTTTGCAAGGTACTAAATGCATTGCTTTTCAAATTTTCTACAGACCTACTTGCATATTCATTCATCTTGTCGCCTTATAATAACAAAAGTAATTCAGTTGATATATAATTTCACAGGAAGGGAGGAAAAAAAAAACCTTTTAAGAAAATCTCCCATATATAACCACGATGTCATGAAAGCTTTATGGCTTTATTATCTCAGGCCAGTTCTGCCTTATTACTGTTTTTCCCTTTTTCAATGCAATTCAGAAAGAAATCAACTTTACCTAGAGTAACCATGACAACGTTAGCTGCAGCGAGTCATTAAAACGGGTGCATTCGACAATAATACAAGGCGCGTGTGTCTTGCAGATTGGCTGTAAACAGCATGCAGCAGCAACATCGAAAATAAATAGAGTTTTCAAGAGTCCCGTTTGTCTGTGTTTTCGTCGTGATTAAGCTTCTTCATTTTACGGAATCGGTTTGATCTTTTTTTTTTGTCGAGAGGATTCGTAATCAAAGAATAATAAGTATGATCATAATAGTGATGGCCTCGTTTTCTTCCCGTGTGGGGTTTTCTACCCTGAACCATTTTGATTTGGACTTATTTTGAAAATTCTTCTGTTGAGAGCTCTTGAGAAAAGTTTGACGATGCTTCGGTTAAACTGACATAACAACAATGATGTTTAAACAAGGGGAGACAGCTGTTACTTATCTAGTGAATACAAATCAAATTATCCGCACACTGCTGCATGGATGATCCATAAACGGTGTAGACGGAACACTAAGCCTCGGAGTTTGATATCGTAACATACGCCGTGATGTTTCTTATTAGTTAACGAGTCCACGATTAGAGAACAAACTTTATAAGCTGAAGGCTAGAGGTAAGTTCCATTCCTACATGATTTTCTATATTTCATTCGTAATTTGATATCTCTACAATGTAACTGATTTTGCACTCATCCGTAACCTAAACAGTAAACGGATAAATGTCAAGATCTTTCTCACTCACTTACTCACACGTCGGTGTCTTCAACAAAGATAGACCATCAGTTATTCATGAATTCATGTTAGCATGTGATTAACATTTACTGGTCAATGCATATACAAAGGTGGTGGGAGGGAGGGGGTGGGGTGTGGGGGAGTGTGCTGATATGGCAGAATTTCACTTTTAATGTAATTACTTATGGGTCCTCTCGGTAATTTACACTTATCTTAAACATCGGAATAGAGACGACACATGCCAACCACTGCGTATAGCCACCTATGCACATACACATACGTATACATAAGCGTACATACATATACGCACACAAAGATATATGATCTTGAAAGGCTACTAACCTAACGGTATAGGCCTATGTTAGAGTATCCAAAACCTGCTGAGCTGCACCAACTCGTGACGCCTCACCCCCGCCCGCCTTGCCATAAAAAATACTATAAATAAAAAACAGAGTTAATTGTAAGAAGAAATGTGCAAGTACCTGAGAGAAACGCACACACGCATGCACACGCGCGCACAACACATATATTTATCTATCTTTATATATGTATATGTATATGTGTATATATATATATATATATATATATATATATATATATATATATATACTAGATATATACTTTATACTAGATCTATACTTTATACTAGATCTATGCTATCCTCGCTCTAGGCTGTACCACTGTAAGCACTTGACATATACACACGGTCACGAGATCTCTCAAAACCGCGGTGACATGCATATATATATGACAGACTATCTCACGTATAACTATACCATTCACCACATATAGGTTTAAAAGTCTTACGAGACGGATAAACATTAAGCTGCATCTTCAGGCAGCGATTATTACATGGATTAAGGGAAGTTACTACTCCCAGAACAACGATCCACATATATATAAACAGAAATATATTAGACTTTCCCCAGTTAAGTACAGCCTGAATAAAAAGAAAAGGCTTATAGGTCTATGACATTTTTATGATTCATTTTTTTTCTTCTTGTTACCTCAAGATGAGTAAGATCATAAAATGTATGACTTTCGAAACGATTATAACTCGCCTCATATCAGCAAGGTTGCAAAATGAATTGATAATATTCATTTCAATCATATAGGCTACAGATTAGAGAGCATTTCCTTTGCGGATTTAACCCTAGGGTTTCTACATTTTTGCAATATCAACATTTATAGATTATATGTATCGGTGTTTACCTTCTCGGCTTTTCTATTTTATTTGCATTAGCTTCCTTTTTCATTTTGCCAATTACAAATACCGACCATTTCTATTTAGAAAAAAAGGGGATTTAGTATAAGTGGTGGTGAATTATTTTAGACACGTAATGGAGGTTGAATACGGTATAATCCGTGACTGGTTACATGGTACGATCAATTTCAGTATATTATATGATGTATTGAGCGAACAATTATCTAAAGAAGTAAACTGTTATTTCTGCAGAATGGTCAAGTTCTGATATGTCGTGAATTTATACCGTCCTGCAGTGGCGGAGCGTCGATACAGTCAGGGGGGCGGGGGTGTCCCCCCCCCCTGACGGACTCAAATGGACTGCTGGCGCCCTTTTCAGCTTTTTACCACACTTTACTTATTCGCGATTACAGACTTTTTTATTGCGCTCTCATCTACCCATCGACATTTGTCACATTTTGTTGGCGATGACACCTATTTATTCTTCGTTTATCTGCAAATTAGCAAGGCCCGTACTGAAGGGTCATTTCCGGTGATCTAGGGAGTATCTTTACTCAAAAAATTGCTGTACGCTCCGCGCCAACCTGTGGTGGCGCTCCGCTTATAGATAAAGTCGAAAGCGTCCATACAGACCATTCTCGCCCCCTTGACCAACACCCCTAGCTCCGCCACTGCCGTTCTCCTGTACAGTAGTTATATGATATTAAGAGATCACATTAGCTTGGAAATTGATCCTTACCGTTGACATGTCATTATCAACCAAACAGGTCAATTTCATGATGACGTCAGTCAAACCTTGGTCAAAGCCTAAAATATACAATTTAAACCAGAATGTCCATACAGTTTTATGAATCGACCAAAAACATGGAGAACATTTCATATTATATGACCGATAAGTAAATTTCTATTTATAAATATTTTTCAGACATTCTTGATAAATTTGGAGACAAAATGATCAGCGAAATGTTCATATTTGTATGACCCTCACTGTGTCCACATTACTTGCATATTGGGTTAGACCGTCAGTTGTATTGAATTTTGATAAACAATTGCTCCCTCTTAAACATCATTATATTATAATCGTTTTAAACAAATAAGTTAAAACCATGCCAACCGTTTCTATACGAATGACATATTACGAGGGTTATGTATTATTCAAAATATCCAGCTATATAGGCCTACTTTATCAACACAAATCTCTGTATTTAGAACAAACGAATTGCTCCCACGGTAGATAATGAATTAGATATCGTACGAGGACAATTAGTGTTATAGCCAACTGTTACACTAATTACGGTATCGCTAGATGCTAATTTAGGCATGTGACATGTTTGGGACGCGACTCTTGCACGTGTACGATAGCTCACGTGTATCAGCCTTGTATAACATAGTAAACAACGTAAACTTTGCACTCAGATCATTTTGGATTTTCTACTTTTCCCATAATTTTCCATGAGTTAAAATATCCCCCGTACAGCCTACCATTTCCCACCGACTGGTGATTGGATGTGGTAGGGGGTGGGTTTCCCAGCCCCCACCCTCATGCGCACACCACTGAACAAGCTATTCAGTGACCTATGCCAGCTTTTAGGAAAGTTGTGCAACGTATAGTTTTATTCCAACGAGCTATAAAGCGTGAGGCCTGGGTTCGAATCCACCGTTGGAGACTAAAACGTATTTTTTATTCTCACAGTTCTCTCGATTTTCCAACTCATTGCCGATCTACGCGACACCAATTTTGCGGAAATGAACACTACAAGCTGCAGAATTAAGTTTTACATATATTTCAACATATATAACGGTCAATTAAACTTGCCTCGCCTACCTATACATCTGGGGGTTTTTTTTTCATACGTTATACTTGTAATTAGGTCTCATCCCTCTAGAGTAAAAGAGGAAAAGAGGAAAAGGTCAAACTCTCGAAATCGATGAAAATGGCGGGAAATTAGAGCAGAAAGAGATAAAAGTTGGATTGTTTTATATTATGACCTTTGCTCAAGTAATAGGCCTACCGGGTTTTCCATGCTATAATTATTTTGGAATGATGACACTTTTTATTCCAAAGTGACAAATATCTAGTTCACTCAGAGAAAGTGAAACTAGCCTATATCAAAGCTATTCGATCAGATTTGGAATTTGGAAACCATCTTCTATGATTATATATATATATATATATATATATATATATATATATATATATATACAACTTATTTGTGGTGTTTTTATTTTCAACAAAGTAATTATCATATACACTTCGAGTAAAACAATTTTTTTCATTTACAAATAAAGGCTTGCATAATTCTCATCATATCGAGCTCGTATCATATTGAAATTATTTACCATACATCCCCAAGATGTACATTCTCATAACACTGACACACAGGAAACATGCCATGCTTCATCACTTTCTCGACTTTCTTCCTGACTCGTGCAACTAATATTTTGGTTATTTTCTTCTTTTTATAAGTACTGTGCGGTTGTTTTAAACTAGAAGTTTCTATAAAGCTGATGTCATCTTAAAGGTGAATTTATTTGTTATTGATTTCTGTTTCAATTGAAACTATTCGGTATCGGTTTCTAATATATCTTCCGAGGACAAAGGGGAAGGAAAGACTGAAATTAACGTGGGTAAGTATTATTCAAGCAAGGACAACCAACTTAGATACATAGCCTATGTATGTTTGTACGTACGTATGTTTGTGTGCATGTATATATGATGTATGTATGTATGTATGTATGATGTATGTATGTATGTATGCGTGTATGTATGTGTTTATGTATGTATGCGTGTATGTTTGTATGTATACTCATTACATTTGTAAACGAACATCAAAAACTGACCCTTCCCTTCACCTTAAAGGCCTTAATACAAAATACAACGTGTTATATTTTTTGTCGGGAAGGGACCATGCAAAGTATAGCGTTAGATCGTATACAACGAAAAAAATACCTGTAATAAGATTAACACTCTTTCGTCTTTAAATTTCCTAAGTGTTGATCTTGTTAATCGTGTTTGCAGAGTGTGCCCGATGCCTCATACAGTAGCTTTGCTAAGCTCTGCTAGTGTCACGTTTCTTGTCCTGAAATTCAACCAATATCACGTGATGTTATATCAATATTTATTTTAAGTGTACTTTCAAATATCCTCTCCCTATATCTTGTCATCAAAACGATTTTAGCTGAACACTATCACCCCCCCCCCCCCCTCTCTCTCTCTCTCAATATATAGGCATATATATATATACATACACACACACATATATATATATATATATATATATATATATATATATATATATATATATATATATATATATATATATATATATATATATATATATATATATATATATATATATATATATATATATACATATTTATCTTGGTGCAGAGTGCTCTATGTCCGCGGTGGACAGAGCGAAATATATGTTGAGACTAGATGAGACTAGTGGAACACTAGTAGTTGTGACTCAGAGTTTCACGCGTTGAGCGATCATTAGACAACACTTGTCGGAAATAATTTTTCGCTAATAGAACCTTCTTATGATCACTTGACCAAACAAAGCCGTTTTTATAAATTCTTCATTTCATCACACCTATCCTGTTTAAACGAGAATCGAAATGATGACATATAGGAAAACAGGAACTTTTCCCTTAAGGCCAAAAATTAAGATTGTCCGTTTTCAGAAAATACAGTGGCGTAGGAAGGTACTTTTGAGTGTGGGGGGGGGGGTGGGGCTGAAGACTGATGGCCGGCCTGGGGGAGGGGTATAAGGGGAGAGGTGTCCCCCTCCCCTTTAGATTTTTTTTGAATTGCCAGGTGGCCTCAGATGCAATTTGGTGCAATATAGCACACTTCCACCCACCCACTCCATTTTGTATATAATTTTGCATTTTCACCTGGCCTTAGATGCAATTTGGTGCTCCAAATGAGATTTTTTTCTCATTTGGAAATGAAAAAGGGGTTTTCGGACTTGCGAAGCGGGGGGGGGGCGGAATGATACTTCCGCCCCTCCATATTTTTCACTGGGGGGGCTGGCGCCCCCAGCCCCCCCCCGGTTCCTACACCCTTGAGAAAATATCAGGGTCAGTTCTTTCTTCTTGCGTTTCTCCTTCTTGTTTGGTTTTTTGTTTGTTTTGTTTTTCTTGGTTAGGCCTAAGACTCGTTATCTCTTTATTCGTCGTCAATTTATCAAGCAGCTAGTAATATTAAATATGAAAGAACCATTACATGTACTCCGTCAGCCATTCTTTCCGAATATTCTACCAACAAAATTTATGAATTTCATCTAACCTTGGAAATTCTTGTATATATGAATATCGCACAAGTGAAATCTTTTGTGCAATTGTAGTGAATATAAGAAGACAGTCATTACGTCTGATTGAGTTATATATGAAATTATTTGTTACACGTTTGATATTTTAGAAGATATAAACAATCTGTACAATTGATTTTGACCTTGGATATTCTTAAATATGCACATCATTTACATATAGACTATTTTCTGTGAGATGTTTATGAAAATAGAACCGAGAAGACTTGTTATTCAATGAAGTAGTAAAGGTTTTATATGTGTGAAAAAGTAATAATCCAATCGAAACCAATTCTGTGTAAGATTTGAAAACGAATACTTTGAAAGTATAGTCAGTATTGCGAAGTTCGGCATACTGCGAAGATCGGCCACCCTTAAGAAATACACGATTTCACCATGAAAATCTACAGGAAGAGTCAAATTTCACCAAAAAGTACGAAGCTACAGTTATTTTCTCTCCAAAATGACCCGTGTGCAAGAAATTACTTTTATCACCAGCGCCACACTGTGGGTTGCGTGTCCGAACTTCGCAATACTCTAGCAAAGAAATACCAGTTCCACAATCACGAAGAATCTTCTTGGAAAACAACGTGAAAACAGTTTGCAGGAAAGAAAGTTTGGCCGTGTATCGTACTATAACCAAATTCTCCCACCATATGAAGTATATTTTCAAATGATTTATACCAGAAGATTTAGTTTTGGGGTGTTTTAAGTCTTAAGTGGCCGAACTTCGAAGTCACCATCCTATAACAAAAATTCATTTCTTTTAACCTTGATGTTCATTTCATTTTTCGCAATTAGGAACCAAATATGACGTTAATAATGTCAGTTGGTGGAGCATCACCCGTATAGGAAAATGAAAAGCATGAAATGATATAGGAAAGGGGAAATTATGCACAAAATTAAGTTTGATTGATTGTAGACAGTCATCAAACACTGTAATATCAAATTAAGTTTTAATATCTACAACAGTTAGCAATTTTGAGAAATGACACTTATCCGAGGCTCATCACTTAAAGTGACTGGAATAATTGGTTAAACACACACAAACTATTAGATGAATTCCACAGTTTCTACACTTTTTACTTACTTTTTACTTAACTATATATATATATATATATATATATATAAATAAATAAATATATATATATATATATATATATATATATATATATATATATATATATATATTTATGTATATATATATATTTATATATATATAGTTAAGTAAAAAGTTAGTAAATATATAGGCATATATATATATAGATATATATATATATATACATACACACACACACACACACACACACACATATATATATATATATATATATATATATTTATATATATATTTATTTATATAAATATATATATATATATATATATATATATATATATATATATATATACAGGGGTCAAATATATTTTCTAAAACAATACTCCTTTTTTGTCAACTATGTTTGTTGATATAATCTCAGTTCAGTATAGAAACACACGTTACATACATAGTGATTGGAAATTTCTCAAATTTTAGCCAATATTTGCTAACGTTCAAATTTTGGAAGCGAATGCAATTTATCTGAACGTTCATGTTTATATTAATATAATGGTAGGACATATTATATATGCACGTCTATATTATTAGGTGAATCCAATAAATTCTACTGAATCTCCTGCATTTATGCGGATGTTCATGGCAACGAATTGTTATTCATCTAAAAAAACGAAGACTGGAATACGTGGCTATATAGCCATGCAGGCTATTTTCGAAATGTAGATATAAACTAACATCTCTATCTAAATGGAGAGATTGTTGTGTCTTTAAATCAATCTTCCGCATGGAACTCAATAATATTGTTACATACAATGATTATTTGCTTATTGAAATTATTGCAGCAATGGGATATTTTCCTCGAAAAATATGCCCCCCCCCCCACAAAAAAAGAAGATTATTCTGAAAGACTGAAGATGAGCCTTTCCATAAAATATTCAACACCCACTGCGCAGTCTGTGATATCGTCGATATAGCTTTATTGCGAAATATTCCTGAATATATTTGAATGGAAAAAAAGGATTTTGACATGATACAATTTGTTACATATTTATGCACAAACCATTCATGTTTGTACGCCATAAGAATATTCACATGAGGAATCCATTAATTCTGTTATCAACATTACAAACCATGACAAAAGGCTGTAATTTTCGTCGAAATTGGGCTTTACTTTATTTACTTCCATCATGGGTGAGAAAGTTGCGAGCTTCGTTTAGTTTTATTAGTATTTTTTAGTCCAACCAAACGTCTAGTGATTGTCATGATTGTATGATAATTTTAATTGCAGATTATAAGAAAATATGTTTGACATTTTAACAACGATAACGACAAATATGTCAATAACAACAAGAAAAATTGAACAAAGAAACGAAGAAGATACAAAATCATATTGAACGGTGTTGACTCTCTGATGTCATTTCTAGACTTTAATAAAGTCAGTGAAAACGTGAAATACTTTCAAAGCCTCTTTTAACACTAAACTCATAGGAGGTCACACTGAGGATATTTTCATCTAGAAATTTAGCTATACTAGAAAAAGATGCTTCTTAAAACAAAACTATCTAATTACAAAACTAACTAATTTTATATCTCCAAAATTGCTGAACTTGAAATCTAAGTTTGTAATACACCTTCTTCAATATGATGATTTAATCCACTGTACATACACATCTCGGTAACGTTAGGTCTTTCCATCCAAATTCGAACGACGTGTCTTCGTTACTGCAAACCGGAGAGCAACATCATGATTAGTCTTTCGTATATGCACTATAGACTACATATTCCTATATATAAAACGTGAAGTCAATTCCGTTAGCGAAACAGGCTAAGTGACGCTTGACTTTTAAAGGTTTGCAGGGTTTCCTTTCCCTTTGAAAATTTGGTCTAAAACAACAACTAGTTAACGAGAAACGAGGTCTTTCTGTTGCTCTTAATGATGAGGTACATTATTGGTGTATACATGAATAAAGATCTAAAGTAATTACATGCAGAATATATACGTGTGTGTATAGAGAACCTTTAGGGCAATCGATTATTGCTTATTGCAGCAAACACAGATGGGGATAATTTTAATCTCATAAACAGAAAGAAAAAGAAAGAAGAATGTAACAACATTAAAAAACATGGCAGTAATAACTTCATATTACTTTGGTTAAAGCAACAATCAATATGATGTTTTTTTTTTATATATTTATTTTTCATATTTATTTATAAACATAACAAACTACATTTTGCGACAGCGCCAATTTTTAGTTCAGTGGCTGCAGCTGAAAATGCTTACTAGCAAAATTGCTGAAAACTGCTCAAAACCACATCCTCATAAAGCATAGCATAGCAAAGATTTTCTTTTTAAATTTGTTCATATGTTGTAAATGTGGCATGGCGATGTCAAATATATGTGTGATGTCGTCGGGCAATTTTGATGAAAATTTAACTTCGTTTGTCTTTATAATACTTCAATAATTTATCCACCAGGCAAAAAATGAGTTGTATTTCGAGGTTAATTAAAGCTACAGAGAACATTGACAGCTGTATATAAGCGAACATTCCAATCCAATCAGGAACATATTTCCTACAAGAATAAAACTTTGAACAGCATTTGAACTTATGACATCACACATACCATGTACCTACTGCAGGGACTGGACCCAGTTCTTGCAGGGAGTAATCGGAGGTTTAGCCAGTCAAAATATTTTACGTTCAATCAATGAATCATATCTCTTGTTATAGTTGCATAATATTCAACTGTGTCGACTATTTTCTCTTTAATTGGTGCGCCACAGAACATCCTTTAATAAAGCAACTAATATAAGTTAGGGAATTAATAAAAACATCATTACAATGTGATGCATATGATCTAAATTACCAGTAAAGAGCATGCATGTGTAAAAGAAATATTCATGCGATATGTTACAGTCCAATTACTGTTTTCTTGCGAAGTAAGTTCAAATATATGCCTATATACGATTTCTACGAAATCTATACGGACGAGAAGATCATATATCGATTACTGGGCACGATTCATCTCATGTAACATTTTGAACGCATTGGCTGTGAACTAACTTGTTCTTGAAAACAACTGTTTCAGAGTGAATTATATACTTAGGCCTTCGGAATATTTGTTTTCCTTTACATCAATATAGTGATTTTCTGTCAACAAGTTGGTTAAATTGGCATTGTCAACAGCTGAGGCCATGCTTTTAATTAATGTATGTGACGGCGAAACGAATGAAATGTAAAGGGCGTATGTACTCGTGTTATGTATAATGTATACGTTTGTAATCTTCCCGCAATATTTTGTCTGTGTGTACTTCAAGCTATGTTTATCCATGACATCGACTTACACACTTTTTCTGAAGAAATCACAAAATTCAGACTGTAACATAAATCGTTCCCGGCTAGCGATCCAACCGGTTGCGCTGAGGGCTGCTGGACGCGATCGGTTCAATTGGCGCCTCGGAAGACACTATAGCTTTTTTATTCTGGCCCCAAGACGAAATCAGGACATGGCAGGGCTTTCGGCCGCATGAACACAGCGGTACACCGGTTCTCAGCAGCGTGTGCGGGAAGGTCAATCCACCAACATTTGCATTCTTGTACATTCTTGTAGAAATAAAACGCGGCATATGCTGTAAATTTTTAAGAGTGAGTTGACAGTTTTGTAAATTTAGGAGGGAATTCAGTGGTCTTGAAAACAAGCAAATACGAATGAAAATACTTCAGATAGTTTCAAGAATAACTCAAGACTTTTAAAGTAGAGTCACAATTCACGCGAGGTAGAGAGATCTTCATCTTTAAACACTCTCATAAAGTGAATGCTCACTCTTAGAATTAATGCCAAACATAGATACAAGCTACAACAACAACAACAACAATTGATTCTCTGTGCTAGCAGATACAAAAATACAAATACGAAAAAAAAAAGAAAAAATGAAAACCAATCAACCATTGGCTTTTCTCAAGGACAAAATTCTCTTTTCATTTTCTCTTAATTAAAATATGTGAAAAAGTGCACCTGCTCAAAAAATGAAATTCTTGAAACTAATCTTTAAATGCTAAACATTTCATTAAATGTGATTTGATTAACGAAGTTATTTTATATCGTGGTATTACCACCACTAACCCTCCCACCCCCCCCCCACCCAACTCTCTGGGACAAATGAAAACATAAATATGAATATATATAGTTAAATAACATTTTATGGAACTGTGTACAAAATGAAACAACGCGTATTGTAAGTCAAACCTATACATATTATTTTAATCTAATGCATGAACAGGCATATAAACATAAAAATGTTATTGTCTGTTGTGAATTATCTACAGCGAACTTTCTGCACGACTGTCCGCTTTCCCACTTAAAAACGGGCTACATGTTTGGCTTTTAGCTTTATATGTATATATTATTTCTCGTTTCTCCATTTAAGGCCATTAAAAACTATATCCCCTTAACGTTTTATTGAAAATCTCCGATTTTCTGCAAATATTTCATCTGTTACATTTTGAAAATTATAACGAGATTTTATTAACAAATGGAATTCCAATGACGAACATAGTGACGATATAGAAGATGACGTCATTGTCCACAAAATTTGTCTTACCTATATATGTCTCTCATCCATAATATTAAGCCCCCCCCCCGTCCCCACCCCGCTCTAACCCTCACACCATTTCTTCGAAGTTCAATCAATACGTCGATATCTACATCTGTTCCTTATACAGCTGTACGCAGAGCGATAGACATCTATGTTATTAATAATAATGAATTATCCGTACATATATCTAGCATATACGGACTGCTCCTTGGTACATTTCCATTCGTCCATATATATGTGTATATATATATGTGTATATATATATGTGTATATATATATATATATATATATATATATTTATATATATATATATATATATATATATATATATATATACATACATATATATATACATACATATATATATACATACATATATATATATATATATATATACATACATATATATATACATACATATATATATATATATATATATATATATATATATATATATATATATATATATATATATATATATATATCATTTTTCTGTATCTGTGTGGTTATTTTCATCGCTGATGTTATCAATTTAATTACAGTTCTCAAGACGTGATAATTTTGGGTAGCAAGATTGATATGAAGGACATTTTCCTTGAACAAGACCAAAAAATTGAAGCAACTCAATATTCGTCAATTTTTTTAATATATTTTTGTTATTTGAGAAATCTATTCATCAGGAAGTTGCAATCAAGGCTTCATATATTTATATAAATATATATATATATATGTATAAGATGGATGCTGTCTTATTGGGATTCACCAAGGCAATACGTAGTTTAAAATATATCAAGCAGTCCTCTCATTGGCTTAATGTGAGTCGAAATTTATAATTCATTTACAAAGTCACACGCAGATAGTTAATAGAAAGAAAAACACAGACATGATGAGGTCAAGATATGAAAAGAACTTAGTATAGTGAAATAAACATAATAGTCTAATCTAGCATATGCAAAAGAATAGTTGGGTTTTACATGCAAGAAATTGGAATTATACTTTGTGTGTATTATCATGCACTGCTTTCTGTTCTAGAAACATTTCATATACGTTTTTTCTTTTTTCAATTAGGTTGACATTTGGAAAGAGAAATTACCTTATGATGAAACCTTGGTGTTTCTTTGAGTTTAGGTTTTGTTAAATTACTGATGGCTTATTTGAAAGATAACAGAATTATCCATCAAACATATAAATAACTATTCTTTAATTTTGCAACAAATCGTCCCATTCTAGTTACAGTCTTCTCAATTTCTCAACAAAGGGATATTGACATAAAAGATAAAAGTTTAGTTTTTGAAAAAGTCATATGTGCATGGAGGGCACGAGCCCTCCCCCCCCCCCCCATCAAGGCCCCCCAATCCCGGCCCAAAAATTCCACCTCTCCTGATAAGCATGAAAGTCGTGCAGGTTAGCAAAATAATTTAAAAAGCAGACCTGTACAGAAAATAAACTATAGAACTAGTGCCAGCTAAATGAAGGGGAAAGCTTCCTTCATTGGGGGAGGGGGCTGCCCGGCCCTGGCAATACTACTCTCTCAGGATTTCATCGGAGGGGGGGGAGTATATGGTGGGTACAGGACATGTATATATTGAAAAGTTAAGATCAATGCTCTAAAGCGATCTTGGAAAGTGACGATATGATCAGGCAACGGTGCTACTTATTTGGTTACGACAACAAACGAGCGAGTCATGCACAAGATGGCTGCCGTACCTGTATACCCTGCATAATGGATAATATATTGATAATGGATAGCAGATATTTCAGTGTTAGCATTCAAGATTTTCCTCAAATTTGTAACTGCGACATACTTAGCCTGATGTGATAGATAGTGTATCCCAACGTAAATTCTTACTCTCTCTTTCTGCCTATGTATGTCCCAAAAAGCTTGTAAATTACCTCGGTGCCGGATTGCCTTTAGGCCATAGATTTAACGGTTTAAAGAACTGATACCTTTATATATGAAGTATTGTCATAGAAGCTGGTTATAAGATAAATGTATGCAAACAGGCCTATTTATATATATACGAAGAAGTAGGTTCAAGGCGTGCAGAATAACTTTGAAATGATCGTGATATCTTTAAGTCAATATTGAATACCAAATACATCTTGATACTACTTAATGGTTTACTAAACAAAAGAGAGGCTGCTAAATATCTTTCTCCCACGCAACGTGCGATAATGCAAATGGCTTTTTTATGATAAAACAGACGTTGAACGTTGAATTAACACAGTATATACAAAAAGCACGATATATAGACAAAACCTACTGGCAATTTATTTCGTCAGATTCTGACCTGTTTAATGAAGGTATCAGTTGGTTTTATATATTGGAAATCAAGGTGTTCCGTGAGAGCATCATAATACTATATACACAATGTCATTGCGGGGAAAGCAGTATGTGTTTTAATATTCACAAGACCTTGCTTTTACTGAGTGTTACTGACCACTTTGTGAGACACTTGCATGTCTTGGGTTATCAAAGGGTATATTTACCATCACTTCTGGATATATTTTGAAATGCACCGTACAACGGGAATTTAGGACTTTTTTTTTTGCTGTTTTGTGATGTGTGTGAGAAGATATTAGAAATAAAGCCGTTTCTTTAATAATCATACTTATTGCTGCCGTAACTGTGAGGAAGCTTCTTGCTCTTTTTTTCTTCGGATGGAAAAAATTCGCCTTAATTCTTACTAAAATGTGTTCACTTTATGCTGAATATCTTAAGTGGATGCTGAACTATACGGAAAGCTTATCTGCATGACGCCATGAATATTCAGCAGTCAGTGTTTATGTCACGTGTTTACTTGAGTCATCAGGTATTGAGTTTATAGCTATATATAGCTGCAGGGTTAGCAAAAAATGTTGAACGTCTACGAAATTTACAGTCATGCTATACTTTAATTGCATATCAGTATAGGAGAGTCTTTCTGATCGGGTGCGTTAGCGGGGGAAGGGGGTTGGGGTACATTGTTTTTGACTGGGGTACGAGGTCTTGAAGTGGTGAGGGTTTGCGCTGGGGGCCATCAAGCTGCAGGATATAACTATATTTCTATTTCTTCTTCTATATATTCTTATAGGGTTAAACAAAATCACTAAGAAGTTTCTATACAAAAATGTCGGGAAGCCAGATAGAACCTCGGTAACATGTCCCTCTGTCCCCTTTTTTTACCTTCTTTATATTTATTTAAGTATATTATGAAAACGAGAATGCATTATTCTTTACCCCCCGCCCCCCTCACAGGGCTCTAATATTTAATCATTACACATACTAGGTTAACGATTCAAGTAAGGTTTTGATATAGAAATCTGTTGATTTCCATCTATCTATGATACATGTCAGGGTATTGCAATATGAAACACTGCAGAATTGATGTGACAACAATACCCTTCCAAGAATGGTTTGAAGTTATTATTCACGCAATACAACAGCTGCATGGATACGTATATAAGTTACGTGTGCTACATAACAATAATCTCATTTGGTATAGTCATGTAAATGAGATTTCTCATAACACCTGTTAATTATACTGCAGTCTACGTCGTTGACTTTTCCAGATATATATACAAGTATCGCATTTAATCAATTTCCTTTCTATAGGGTACGCATTGGGTGACAATAAGTAAGTGTACTGTAAATATATGGACTAGCAAATTTTGCCTTATATATTGGTTGGGTAACTAACCGAACTAAAATATGGGTATTACACCTGTCCATTTCCCCTTTCTGGCCCTCCCCCTCCCCTTTTAATGGTCTTTGTATAAAGACAGCAAAATTCTGGTAAGACTCAAATTAAATCCTATATACTTTGGAAGATTTCCATGGATTTTGACGAACACGATACAACGTATATACGGACATACTTTAGGCAAAGAACGAAGGAAATAATATTATTCATTAAAACTATATTTTTGGATCTTACCAACATTTGTGCTGTAATAAGCAGAAGTCTATCAATGTTCAATGTGTATATACATCTGCATAGTCTGAAGTATGAAACGAGAACAATTAACATTATTATTATCGTGTACTTTTTTGTCATTATCATCGTTTATACTTTTCCACTACGATCGTGTATATTTATATTATCATCGTTTACCGTATTTTTATATTACCGTCATACCATATACGTTGTGGCCCTTCTTTTTCGCGTTCTGCGTTCATAAACTGAGCCGTCAGTGGCAAATAGGATAAATAAATATATAGGCCTATATAATATACTTAGGCTTTAACATTAATATCTTTATATACATCAGATATATTTATCATAATAGGTTATATTGATCATAATAGGTTTTACTGATCATAATAGGAGAAAGAAAAAATCACTGCATAAACTTAAAATAAGAGAACCCTATATACAATAAAAACACTTAGGTTCCAATATCATGTTGCTTTAAGCTCAATTCTTAATAGCAATATAGCATCCACAGAGTCTAACAGAGAAAATAAATTTCCCGTTGGGTGGAAGAGCAAAACTGAATAATTGTCAGTAACGCGAGTCATTTGATTTGGTATCATGCAAATTTGAACTAATAATTATAAACTGTTAAAAGCATTGATATATGGAGCACTATATCACATAATCATAATCATAATAAATATTGTAGTCAAAGCGTAGTGATTGTGACGTCAGCAAGTATACAACCGGGTAAATCCCAGATCAATTTCTTCCTTTCTTTACCGTCAGGGTAATAACAAAGATGCGGACACAACATTGATTGTTTATTTTACATTACTAATGTGGATTACCAAGAAAAGAGCTTAGGGGTATTACAATTTATCACCTGCACTAAAGAAAAAAAAGGTAAAGAAAATTTAAACCAAATAAATAAGCAAAAAGGACAGAAATCACGCTGTCAAGTTGAATGGTTCATATATTGATAGTGAAAACGTTTCAGAAAAAGTCTTCTTTATGAATTATTTATAACTTGCATGGATTATGGTTGGAGCACAATATCCACTTTTGAATTTTTTTAACGGACATATTTTAAATTTTGTCCGATTAAGTTCTGCTCGAAGAATTATTCAGGGAAGGGATGCGGGAAGGTTTCGTTATAGGAAACGTCTGCAGGCGGCCAAATTAACCGGAAAGCCACCTAAAGCTATTAGAAATAAACTGCTGAGCCCAAGGACGGCGGAAGCACTTTTAATCGGGGGGGGGCACCGACATCAAAGGGCACTTTGCAGAAATTCGATTGGACTGATGCAGCCTTACATTTAGTACCCTTTATAACTCTTATTGTATTATCTTATTTGCGTATACACATCACTCCATCAACGCCCAAGAAGTGTATTGTAATTAATTTCATGTAACTGTGTTGAGCGCCTTTGAACAACTTTTGTTGATTTTGGCGCTATATAAATGTTTTCTGATTGATTGATTGAACGCCCCCCCCCCCCCCTCCCTCAAGGAAAATATGCATACTAGCACTGCAATATCCAATGTGCAAATTGGGAAACAAGGAACAAGTTTTCTTTTGAGACAAAATGAGGTGAAATCATGCTAGTTGCTAAAGGAATCTTCCGAATTAGAGTTTATTCTTGTTAATATCTAAACAATTTTTTCCCATTCGAAATAGCTTTGAGTTTGACCTACAGAAATTCATTAAAGGTCAGGGGCGTAGCCAGGATTTGCAAAGTTGTATGCACGACTATCTGAGCGGAGCGCCACCATCGGTTGGCGCGGAGCGTACAAGAAAATTTTTGGTTTTACAAACCCCTCAGATGGCCGGAAACGGCCCTTCCCGAGTGTTCATTCTGGTTCCCTGGCCTCTTGCTAACTTGAGACACCTCAATTTTTATGTAGAAAAAGGGCACATTTTTAACCTGAGGAAAAGTGGGGGGCACGTGCCCCCTGTGCCGCCCCGGTTCCGCCGCCCTTGGCTGAGCCCCATTCGACACTATAACACGTACAGTCATTTACTTTGTTAATACAGTGAAAGGAAAATAGCTTTTACGTAGAACTTAAATCGATTCTTACTAAAGCTGTTAATGTGCTTATTTTTTATTCTTCTATTTTTATGTTGTTTATTGTAAGCAAGCTATATTTTAAATATAGTTCCTGTTCTCTGGAGCATCCTTAAGCTACGGAAGCGCTATATGTATTTGTTAGTTTCTTTTTTGGCATCTGCAAGCACATACAATCTAGCAGTTGCACATGCATGAGCGCGCGTTGATTTGTAGATGCACAGTCCTGAGCGATTATGAACAACAGATTAAGAAATCGACAACACTACATTAAACAAAAAGTACAGTTTCCTTTTCTGCATTAACTCTCGGTTGGCCTTCGTTTCTCACTTTGATTATCTAGATCTGAATACCGTCTTTTGGCTTGCTTGCTAAACTGGTCCATGACTGAGTATATAATCCTCTGACAATTACCTATAGACTACGCACACTGATCAGTAAAAAAAGAACTATTAAAACATGTTGCTGAGTAGCCGTTTATTATTGTTTCTATTTATCATTTTCTCTTTCTTTTAGCCTACAAAATAAATATGGATCCATCAACGACAGGCCGTACCGATAAGATACCGACCGTGAGCGGTATCACAACACTGCATTCCCCACTGCAGTTTGGAAAAGGGGACTTGGCGCCATCTTTAATATCTGGCATCAGTAGTATACCAATGCAGTTGTTCAGTGAAGGTAATAAGCTCACTTCCAAAGAAAGACATTTTCTTGAAGCGGCAGAAAAAGGAAATAAAGCCAGCGTTGAGAGATGTCTGAAGCCTCCCGACGCGGTGAATGTTAATGTCACCAACCTGTTGGGAAGGAGCGCTTTACAAATGGCAGTAGACAACGAAAATATCGAAATCGTGGAACTGCTACTTGCACAAGAAGGTATTGATATAGGGGATGCGTTCCTTCAAGCTATTCGTGAAGGTGTGTATAGAATGGTTGAGATGATGGTGAATCATCCAAGCATTTCGCGCCAAATGTTAGGAGATGGGTGGTCGTCCTCCTATAGGTCGAAGAGAAAGGAGAGCTCTGACTATTCACGTGACATTTCGCCTGTGATCCTCGCTGCTCACTGTAATCAGTTTGAGATCCTGCAACTGTTGCTAACCAGGGGTGCAACCATATATAAACCACACTCCGTGGTCTGTGTTTGTCTAACCTGCTCCGAAAAGCAAAAAGAGGATAGTCTGCGGTACTCACTGGATAGGATCAACTGTTTTCGTGCTCTGGCAAGTCCGGCTTGGATATCCCTCACTAGCAACGACCCGATTCTGTCTGCCTTTAAACTCAGCTGGGAGTTACACATGTTATCTATCAAAGAAAACGAATTTAAGGATATATTTCAAACCTTAGAAGCTCAAACAAAATGTAAGTATATCCGTTAAAAAATAATGAAAACACCAAGACTATACATGATCAAACTATTTTTTTTAAATGATTTGATCGCAATGAATATATCTTTGAAGGCTGAATATATAGCCCCAACTCAAAATAATTTAAGGAAAATATCACATTGCGATGCGGTGATTATGGTCTTGGCGTTTTGCTCAGGGAATCTGAAACCCTTGACTCAACGGAGTTCTCATTTTGCCGTATACTGCTCCCAATCGGCGTCACGTGTATAGTCTAACATTGCCTTAGTTTAACCAATTTTCACATGCCACATACATACACCCCAACTTCAATTCGGAAATGGCATGAGTCTATAAAAACAAAAGCTGCGCTATGCAAGTTATCTCTTTCCGGCACTTTCCTTGCTCGAATATAGTGATATCGGCAAAGCAACAACATTTCCTGACTTGCACTAAATATCCCAACTAAGCTGTCCGAGGAAGTTTGACATCTTTACGTTGGCCATTTTTATCATATGCAGGCGTAGCGGTTAACTTAAGGTGACGCATTGGGTTAGTTTCTTACTAGCGGCATCTTCAATGCTCCATGTATGTTTTCTGTTAAAGTTAAATAGCACGATATATATAAACAGTCTGATGAATTGTCTAATTCCATTGAACTCCCCCTACCCCCCCCCCCCACCCATTCTCCGTCACCCGCATTTAACGTTCTAAATTAATTCCTTTCGCCGGATGTGATGTCGGTAACTGGATTAAGAAATCACCCAGTTTCTGAATTATACCATTATAATGGCTCACTGCAGCGCGCAAATGTATGCATGCATATACACCATTAAAACAGTTTGCTTAGGTTTTTTCTTGAATAATGTTAATTTGAAGATGCCCTGAATTACAATAAAAAAAATATGGCAAAGTGATTGCTAACCAAGGTTATCCCCCCAAAAATGAAGAAATCTCGATGTTTTACACGATAATTAACATCGAATTTCTCCCCAAGTTATATTGATTTTTTTATCTATACAGTGATGTCACATTGCAAAGTATATAATATTCTTCTTCCTTTGAGTATATATGTGCATGTGTATGTACCTATATATAGGTGTGTGAATTTTTTTTACCTTCTATTTGTCACATCATGAATTATCACCTTTTTCTGCTTTTCTCTTAACACTATATTTTGATCCTTGTCACCAAGCAACGAAGAGCACATTCTGTTTAATTCATATATATTTGGTGTAATTTAAACATGCACAATTTCTGAAGCATATAAAGACCCGTCTTTGAGGAAAAGAGAGGAAAAGGAAGAACTATTGGCTAAAATATGCATCGAGAGTGCAGCACAGACAAGCAAACCAACTCACATGAATATATTACAATTGAATAAAGATAAGACCATATATATATATATATATATATATATATATATATATATATATATATATATATATATATATATATATATATATATATATATATATATATATATATATATATATATATATATATATATATATATATATATATATATAAAGTGCACCGTAAACTGAAAATTCTACCTGTTTTCTCGTAGTGAAAGAAATCTTCTAGGGGTTTAATTGGTTGCCCACCAAAATTGCCACAACCCCCCCCCCCCCAAAAAAAAAATGAATGAAAAATATATATATGAATTAATAATCATTTTTCGCATCCTAGGGTCAAACCAATTCCTTATAGCAATTTTTATTGCGAAAACACAAATTTGGTAATTTTTTCGTAAGCATCTGGCAACACCAGATTGAGTGATGTTACATTGAACATAGGGTTACAATCAAACAACCTTACCTGTAGTTATGAACGAGGTTTTGAAATGGAGGTGTCATCTTTCTGTGTGGATTTTGTTATTCTCTCTTTGATGTATCCGTTATTGATGTGTTTTCAGCTAAAGTATTAATTGCCCTGACGAGTGATGATTCACTTACATCAAGATTTTACAAAGCTATGAAAGAGACTTTACCAAACAATGTTGAAGTAAACAAGACAAATACGAAGAATAAAAAAAAAACTTTTTAATCAGTTAGACAATATGTCAGTATCATTTTCAGTCTACTTTAAACGTACTTGAATGAAATTCTAACACATGTATGGCGATATTGAGGTTGTAACTTTAAGTTATTCTGACACGGTTTAATCATAAATAAGTGCTTTTATCCCTTAATCTATCTAAAAGATTTTGATGGGATAATGACACATCTGGCTGCCCGTAATTGACGAGTTATCAAGTATCTACTTTATTTGCAAAATTTTGAAATTTTGTTTCTATTTTGTTAGACAAAAGTATTGGATAATTAATCAAGAAAAGCATAAGAAATATCAAGCTACATCTATCTTGGGAAAAAATAAAGAATATGGACTTTTATCATTTTGTTTTACCATTAACAAGACATAAATTGTTGATAATGAGTGGGATGAGTATATAATGAATCGAGACTTGTCGAAAAGCTGAATTCATCGCATTTATGAATAATTTAATGGTTCTCTGCATGCATATTTGTATAGACATATTCAATATACGTGTGTGTTTTTTCATACAAACTGTTTAAATCCATGTCTGGTGACGAGTTATTTTAGCCCAGTTCTGATATGGAAGCTCATTGGACGGTGGCTCAGTGGTGAGATTCACGATCGATCCCACCTTGCGTAAGGGCGGGCTTTCTCAAACAGATTATCTGATTAGCAATATATACTCGGATCATCTATGTACAAAGATATTAATACAACTTCGTTTTGAATGGAAAACATTGAGGAACAGTGAAGGTTTCTGTTGTAAAAATTTTTGACTTTATTAACGTAAGTTTACTTACATTCATGAAATCTCGGATATGATGTGGATGGGGGAAGGGGCGGGACCTGGTACAAAATTACTTATGACATTCGCCAAATGCACTGAAATCTATGTCAATAAAAAGAACATGAGTAATCGTTTATAGGTCCTGTAAAAATGAAATCACTCACTTGAGAGAGCTGGTGAAGTTATTTCTATTGGACTTTAATAATAATAATAATAATATATTCATTTATATAGCGCAACTCTATGCAAATGCATTTCTATGCGCTTTACAATCACAATATTACCCCAGTCAACGATAACATGTCAAACATAGAGACAATCCCTCCACATGGCAGCAGCTAAACAGCGCCCAGCTGGCAGTTTTATCTCACAGGTCCCCATTTATACACCTGGGTGAAGAGAGGCAATGGAGATAAAGTGCCTTGTCCAAGGTGCACAACGCAATGATCTGGCCAGGACTCGAACCTGCAATCCTTAGATCACAAATCCACTGCCTTAACCACTAGAGTTCCTGTATAGAGAATAGTATAAAGGAACTCTATTAACCACTTGACCACAACGCCCTCTTTACTATAAAGTGTTTTTATTTTTGGATTTGTCAGTTTTCGTATTCTCCGTGTCATTGATGTTTGTTTGTTCCTTTTTTTTATTTCTTTATAGCTATCCATAGTGATCCTGTCAGTGATCCTTCAATTAGGGATTATATTTAACACCTAACCTGAATTGCAAACAAAAATTCCCCTCAAGGCTTTATGCTTTTATTATACTGTTAATTTTCATTTTAGTGTACGCCGTAGAATTATTGGAGCAGTGCAGAACCACAGAGGAAGTGATCGCCGTACTAAACAAAGAATCGGAGGAAGATGACCAATGTTATAGTGACAGAGTTGAGGAAGGTCAGATCGGACTTACCAGATTTAAACTGGCATTAAAATATGACCAGAAACAGGTACTATAATCTATCCAAAAATAGCAAATACCGAACACGTTATATACCCAGTATAGGACCAGCTGTATGCCCCTATAGCCTCTAGTATACAACCACGTAAATGAAGCTCTCAGTTTAGTAACCAAAGTTCTGTCTGGATGTGTGTATATGATATAGGTATGAAAATATTTGGAGATTATATTCCTGTTCCTCTTCCGGTTCTTATTCTGGAATAGATCTCATTTATCCCTTTGTTTATACTCCTTTTAATACTTATACTAATACTCGGGAATAAATTTTCTTGTCGTATATATATCCTATTACTAAAAAAAACATAAATGATAGACAGGGAGCAAAACTGAAACTGAAATTTGTTAAAGAAATTGATTTTCCTCTCTCTCCGCAGTTTGCTGCTCATCCACATGCCCAGCAACTACTTGCCTCCATTTGGTACGATGGGTTTCCAGGGTGGCGGCGACGCCATCTTGTAAATAAAGTTTTCATCTGTTTCGGACTTAGCTCTTTACTCCCGTTCATGGCAATTTACTACCTAATCTTTCCTCGAAGTAAAGTAGGGCAACTAATGCGGTCACCTTTTATGAAATTCATGAACCACAGCGCCTCTTTCGTTTTCTTTCTACTCCTTCTCGTGTACGCCTCCACTACTAGTATTCCATGTGTCGAAGATAAACGAGGACGTGGCTTAAACTGGGTAGAGGCTGTCATCATGATTTTCGCGTTTGGTAGGTATTTTTGTGTACACCTTAATTCGTTAATTCCAGAGTCACGTGAAGCGATTGCTTTAATCTGTATATAGTAGCGTGTAATTCCGAGTTTTCCACCCACGAGATGACAGCGATAAGTATCACCATCAAACATACGCAAGAAAATGTGATATATTTAATGGCATTTTACTATAAGTTACAATGTGGATTTTGATGCGTACTCCCAAGGGCGGCGGAAGCACTTTCAATCTGGGGGGGGGGGGGGCACCAACGTCGAAGGGCACTTAGCAGAAATTCGATTGGACTGATGCAGCCTGATATTTAGTACCCTTTATAACTCTTATTGTATTATCTTAGTTGCGTGTACACATCACTCCATCAACGCCACCACCCCCCCCCCCCCTCAAGGAAACAATGCATATTAGCACTGCAATATCTAATGTGCAAATTGGGAAACAAGGAAAAAGACAAAATTAGGTGAAATCATTATAAAGTCCAAGTTCCTGTACACGCGATCGATACATGCATGAAAGCAAATGAAATATGTGAAAATACTGAAAGAAAAATAATTTTCTATGTGTTTTTCAATGGTTAAACTGATATTATTATGATCATTATTATTGTAACGACTTTGCCAATAATTCTAACCAATTTGGAAGGGTTATAACACGGCAAATGATTGTATGTTATTGGCATGCGATGTAATAACCAACGCATGCCTATATGATATGCACATTAACATGTTGAACGCGCGCGTAGCGCGCGAAAAAGTTTGATAATATTTTTCGGTCAAGTCGTTACAGCCCCCCCCCCCCCCAAATCAAATTGGGCTCCTACGCCTGTGGTAGTAAACATTTAAAAATTCCCGAAATATTTCATTCGACGTGGGTTTCGCTTTGTTAACTCTTTTTTATTTAGAAATTTTTTGGCAGAAAAAGGGCACATTTTTAACCTGAGGAAAAGTGGGGGGGGGGGCACGTGCCCCCTGTGCCCCCCCCGGTTCCGCCGCCCTTGCGTACTCCCCACCTCTTATCAAGCCACTCTCCTTTATTTATCTTCTTCTGGATTTGCAATCGTCTGACATTTTTCTTCTTCTTCTTCTTAGGTATGATTTGGGCGGAATGTAAGCAGCTATGGGAAGAAGGTCTGAAGGCATACATACGTCAGTGGTGGAACTGGTTAGATTTTATTATGCTGTCGATGTATCTCTGTACGTTCAGTCTAAGGTTCGCTACAATGATAATGATTAATGGGGACAACTATGACCCAGATATAAGCCGTGAAAACTGGCCCAAGGATGATCCCACTCTACTCGCCGAAGGCATATTTTCAATCGCTAATGTCTTCAGTTTCGCTCGGATAATCTTCTTATTCCAGGCTAATCCATACCTCGGTCCCCTACAGATATCCCTGGGTTGTATGTTAATCGACATATGCAAATTCCTTCTGATCTTCTTTTTGGTTCTGCTATCATTCGCGTGTGGAATGAATAAACTCTATTCTAACTGTGAGCCACGGGACGGCGATGCAACCTGCGGTGCAGTTGAATCCGAGTACAAAGAATTCTCCGGGTAAGTGAGTTGTGTCAAACCTTATGCCTGGCTAAAACGTGTGTATGGTATCCAGTTTAATCCAGTGATACTACCACTGCTCTCCCCTCCCCCCACCCTTCTCCCTCCCATCCACCTGCCACCGACCGCTACCGACCGACCGACATGGAGCTATTCCGTAATAGCCCCATAGCTTAACCAACCTTATAACATTATCGGCCATATATGTCCATACGTTAATTTTGTTCATTTTATTTAACATGTGCCTCTTATCATTTGAAACTGTTTCCAGTGTTTTTGTATATAGCGTGTGAGTTTATACACTTTCTGGATTTGTCTTGGAAAACGGTGTTGCCATAAAATAGAATGGTTTGGTCTCTCGAAATTTTATCAAGGAAAGAAACCGTTTTAGGGAGAAAAACAGTTGCGCTTGTTACTAGTTTTTTATTTACCATTAAAAAAATTAACATTTTTTTAATATTAATTACCATTTATTTACCGTTTTCTGTTATGACAGACTAGGACGAGCTCTTCTTACTCTTGTCTGGGCTCTCTTCGGTTTGATCGGTAAAGATGTTATTCTTATCCAGAATGACGACTCGTCCTTGGAGATATTTGGAGAACTTCTTTTCCTTTCGTATCAACTCGTCGCCATCGTAGTCTTACTCAATATGCTGATCGCTATGATGAGTAGTTCGTTCCAAAACATCGAGGTGAGCTTTTCCTCTATTAGCGAGTTGAGAGTGTATTTGTTGATCTAGGAAACAGAAGGGGATCAAAATCATTAAGAAGGCACACGAGGGGTTGGGGTGGAGTGGTTGGAGTGGAGGGGTTGGGGTGGAGGGGTTGGGGTGGAGGGGTTGGGGTGGAGGGGTTGGGGTGGAGGGGTTGGGGTGGAGGGGTTGGGGTGGAGGGATTAGCCAGGGCACAGAGAGTTCCTCCCCTGGCCGATTTCCATAAACTCGTGTAATAAGCATCCCCATCGGTTACCACTCTCCCATCGGTATCCACCCCACCCCCCCCCCACACCCCCATCTCGGCCAACCGTGGTTTCACGCCAATTGTAATGATGCCGGGTCGTTCGGTTTAGATCCTCTAAAATGATTTAATTTCATGAAAAACATATTTTATTCTCTCTCTCAGAACCATGCAGATGTGGAATGGAAGTTTGCCCGGTCAAAACTTTGGATGAGTTATTTCGACGAGGGAAGTACTCTACCGCCCCCATTTAATCTGATCATCAGCCCAAAATCTGTCTACTATTGTTATCAATATTTGAAGCGGGCGCTCTGTTCTGGAATGCTAACCTCCCGTCGAATGTCTAAGATGTCCAAAAAGGATTCACTTAACGGTAATTTAAAAGTAAGTATCAACCCACCCCCTCCCCACCCCTACTTTCTCGGGGTAAGAATAGAGTACGGATGGGGTAGGGGAAGAGGTAAGGTAGGTCACGATTGGATAGAGATTGAGTCAGGGTTGGAAACGGAGTATAGGATTTAACGGATGTATCCATCACTCGTTTTCCGTGAGATATTACAATACTGCTGTGTACCCTTTTAATAATGCTTTTAACGTGAGCACGGCCAAAGGTCAAACAACCCTTAAAACAGCGCGCGCATCACAGACCTTTTCCACTCTGCTCATTTTCCTACCCTGCCCCTTTAATTAACACGGATCTTCGAATCTAGCGATACATGTTAACGCGACTGAATTTGTTATCACATGTGAAATATGTAAATCAAACGTGCCACTGATGGATCAGACGTGAATGAAAAATTAATGAACAATATAAACAGAGCCTATCAATACGTTACTGAAAAATATATTCTATCACGTTTGATCTAATCTTTTGTAAGATCTGATCCGGATCTGACCCTGGTATAACTCGGATCAACTGTAGCGCTATAGGCATGAATTTAAACTCTTTGTCAATGTGATTCCCTTAATGGCTTTAGTTGGACTCGATCTGTTTTTTATTTGATATTTTATTTTAAATGGAGCTAAGGCCTCTATCTCAGTCATAATTTTATTTTTTATATTTTTGACTGAGATAAAATCAAATGGAAATACAATATTAAAAATTCAATATGCTTGAATGCACGGTCTCAACGAACGTTATACTTGGGATTTTTTCTCACAATAGCAATTCTGCTCAGTTAGTCATGCAACTCATTCACTCACTACTCAATAATCTCTACAAGATGGGTTTTTTTCTTCCCGAAACCGATATAAGCGAAATGAAAGAATGGATCGGAGAAGAGCATGATCAATTCCGCGTTTAGTTAATTACTTCTGTATCATCGGCGTGTTGACAGATTCTGCAAGTTTTCTTCATCTAATAGCAAACGAAACTAACAAAAGAACTTGCAGTAGCAAAAACAGTGAAATTTGATATATGCGGCCTTCATTTATGGAATATTACTCAGGAAAAAAAAATATGATTGAAATTGGGACAGGTGCTTTATTCAAAAATTTGTGTTAATATCACGCAGTCAAATATTCTCATCAAGACTTATATGAAGATATATTATCGCATGAAAAGATCAGCAAAGTGCATTTAACATCACGAAAATGGGTATAAACCTTAATTCGCGTGTTTTGAATGAATATATCAATATATGTTACGGGATTAATTACTTTCCAGTGATGATTCTGTCAAACGGTGTCATGGAGATTTAGTGAAGAAAACAGGGAACGAAGGAACTCCAGTAAAGATCAAGCTTATAACATTTGAAAGGCCAGATATAGATATTATATAATTTTCAATAAAATATTGAATTAGAGGTTGATGAAAATAAGTTTCACGGAATATAAAATACAGATGTTTATTAGTAAAAGGGCATTGGAATTAAACCTAATTTGTTTGCGATTATTCCCGTATTTGATATTGTGTTTTATCATTTCAGTTACCTGGAAATGATATTATTATTAAAAAAAAATCCAGTTCGGGTCGAGAATGGCTTTATTATTCAAAGTGTTATAGGGATGGAAATGGACGAAAAGTCGGTTTGGTATACACAAAGGTTTAGTGTTGCAAGATTTTGTGACAATCAAGCTTCATAAACTTCTCAGTTGCATGAGTACAAAACTCAAACCCTAATTTATTATCTGCTACATCCTCGGACCTGTCGATATATAGGCATAATTAGGTGATCAGACTTCCATGAAAAGAGGCAAAGTTAGGCTGTTTACAGGTCCATATTGCGTTTATCTGGAATTTTTAGCATTCCATTGACGAAAAATGTTCATACTTTTTGCTAAATTTGGTAACATTCGAGACGTTTTTCGTGCAAAATATGTTTGGTACATGTTTGGAGTTGCGTAAGGATCATAATTAAATGGTATGCATGCAGGCGTCACTTTGGGGTGATACTTAGACACAATATGTTCCTTTTATGTAGATGTCAAGCGTGCCCCAGATATCTCTTTAGTTAAATAGCGTCCTCTATTTTTAAACCCGCGTGGACTCTGCCGTCCTCTATAGTTTCTTGTACATATGTTGTGCAGGATTTGAAGCTATTATAGATTTGATGCCGAGTTCTAGTGCTAAATAGAGTATATCACATTGGTATTGTTTGTTTGTTTGTTTTTTTTGTTTGTTTTTTTGTTTGTTTTTGTTTTTTTGCAGGGTGGAGACGGCAGCCCTCCGACACCTGTTGCGCCAGAGTTACGGTACCAGGACGTGATGAAACGATTGGTCAGTCGATATATTCACAGATACAAGGCCAAACAGAAAGCGGACGGAGTGAACGAAGATGATTTGAATGAGATCAAACAGGATATATCTAGCTTAAGGTCTGTTCTGCTCACCTTTTCCCAGGCCCCACGCCGAAGGGGCGGGTGGGGATGTGGTGGGGCCGAGAGCATAGCCATCGGTCATTTAGAAATCAAAATTTTTCACGAGGGCGTGGTGCGAATACAGGTCGCTATTTCAACAACACTGTCACCGCCTTCATAAAATAATATATATGTAAACTTTACTGCTGCCCTCCCCATCCACCCGCCCTCTCCCGCAATTTATCATCCCCTGCAGGCGGCAGATACAATGCTTAACAGAAGGCCGACGGAGTAAATCTAAGACTTAAATGGTGTATTCTGCTTTGGCTTATATTTTATAACTTTGTATTCCTCTGTCATGAGTCATGTAATATATAAATATATATATATATACATATTTGTATATTTAACCCTCGTTATAACTTAGCTAAGAGGTCAGTGTACTTAAAAAAGAAGTGCTTCCTCATCACTAGCGAAACATGTTGAGCCGTGTCATTCGCAACAACAAAAAATTAATGTTTTGCTTTATTTGCAAACCTCTATATCTATTTTCATCATTCCTGGTAGTTGACACTTATATACCTGCTGATAACGACAAAAAAGCGCCTGGCAATTTAGTTTCTTCTGTTACTGGAAATAACAAAACAATGCAGCGAACAAGAATAATTATTCACGTCTTCCTCGTAATGTGAAAGGAAATTTATTAGTGGAGCTATAATGAGCTATATTAATATATTTGAAATTGATTCGTTGTTCGTCACATCATTATTATTATTGTTCTTACATTTATCCATATAATTTCATTTGCAGATACGAACTACGAGAAGACAGAAAGCGAGAAGAGGCCAGAGGCAAATTTCAATTCGACGACATCAAGAAAGAGTTAGTGAAGGCTTTCAAGGAGAAACAGAAAGATGATAACGTCAGAAGTGGTGCTGATACAAGTAGAGGGCGGGCTACGAACAAGAAGTTAATCACCTCATCCCATTCTACCGGAGATGGTAACAGCTACCGTGGGCAATTCACTGAAGGATCTAGTCCCATTGGTGGCTCAAATCACGTGACCAAGAGAGACTTGGAAAATGTTAAGTGGGACATAGTTAGCACCTTGAAAGATGAAATAAGAAACAGTTTCCATGAGAGCTCCTCCCAGCACTCTAACGTAGACCCATCGAGATTACCTAACGTATCACCTCCGCCGCCTACACCTCCTCCCAGACCGAACTATTTCCGACCAATTGACGGTAACCAGGATGTGGATATTCACGGGATACGGCAACATGCTAGTACTATGGGAATCAGATACCACATATCGCCCTCAATGAGAGCTGGCTCTGATGAGCAGGGTGGTACTGCAACTGGACACTCGCTTACGAGGCTTTGAAGGTCAATCTAAACGAAAACTGCGCTTTTGGTAAAAAAAAAAGAAGATAAATTGACTAAACAAGAAACTCTCAAAATTTTGTAAGACGTTTTTCACCATAATTTCTTTGACTTAATGTTTTACACATGCTAACAGGAATAATTAAAGGCATTGAAGACTCGCCCCAAACCGCGTGCCGCGCTCTGAAAAAGTTAACTTTCCGTTTCTTGCAAGTGAAGTTTTCTTCTTGTCGCTACAAAATGCAGACAATATCTTGACCTGAGATGTCCATCGCCGCTAGGTACACTGTGTTGTGGGTACTGACCATAGCTGTATGTATTGACTGTACACTAGTGTCTAATTACCGACGGTAGCAAGCTGTGTGTGTATTTTCTGGGATCGATGGTGGTGTCTAGCCCTTCTGTTACACCTCATTCGAAACTAGGTCAGATTACCGGCATGAGACGATTCTTTGTGCGCGAGTCTCCACACCCTTTAAGCCCCCAAATTGTGTCAGGGAAACTGGAATGATTTAATCAAATCAATCGTTTTTTTTTCTTTCGTTATATATTTTGAAGATCTACAGTGTTCTAAATTCCATACAATTCGCTCTCATATTGATGTTTCGTAGCATGCATTGGCTTTTTTTTTTGAGGGTCCTGTGATGAAACTGTCCAAGTAATCTCTAGCAATCAGGAACTTCAATAACACAAAACGTTGCCGCACTTTTTTGTTTGTTTTATGCAACCCAAGTTGAAACTAATACATTTTCCCGCCAAAATGATAAAAACATGGTAAGGTTAAGGTTAAGGTGGAAACACTTGGTAAAGCGCACATTACTGTAAAAACACTCAATGGCGCTGAACAACAAAACAATTATAAAAACGATTTCTTAAATAAATGAGTCTTTAAAGCAGCTTTAAAAGTTCTGATGGTCTTCGAATTTCTTGTGTCGACGGGGAGAGCGTTCCAAAGTCTAGGGCCAGTGACGCTGAAAGAGCGGCCTGCGAAACATTTGCGGCGTGTGAAAGGAACCTTGAGAAGAATGCCCTTTGACGAGCGTGTTGAACGACCAGGTGTCTTAATTTCCAGCAACTCGGACAGATAAGCTGGTGCTGAATTATGTATACACTTATAAACGAGGAGGAGGATCTTGTACTCAGCGCGGACATTAACGGGGAGGATGTGCAGCTCCTTCAATGCTGCGGAGGCACTATCATATTTTGATCTGCCGAGAATAATTTTAGCCGTGTAATTTTGGATCCTTTGTAGGGGATGAAGTGTGGAGGCCGGGAGGTTGATAAAAAGACCATTGCAATAGTCCATATGAGAGAAAATCGTGGCATTTGCAATTTTGAGACATGTCGACTTGTCCAAATATTTCCGGATCTTCTTCAGATTAAACATGGCGAGGGCTGATGCACGAGCTTTCATGGAAATATGATGTTTGAGATTGAGGGTTTCATCCAAGTAAACACCTAGTAGCTTCACACTATGGGTACGACGGACAGGAGTGTCCCCAATGGATAAAACGTCTGTATTGCACTTTGGTAGTTGGTGATTGCTTCCGAAAACGATAAACTCCGATTTTTCATCATTCATCTTAAGACGGTTAAATTGCATCCAGAGTTTCACATTTTCTAGAGTTGATGGTAATGATGTTACAATAGCTCTCTGATTACAATTGAATGATGGTACATCTCTAGGATCTAACTGGTAAAAACCAAAGTTTTTTCATCCACGTTTTCAAACAAGTGGGGATGTTGTTCACCATGCATGAGCTAAAATCTATATTGCGCTAACACTTCAGTTGGTATGCCTGAAAATGAAGTCAGTTTGTTCGAAGTTTTGTCCTTCAAAATGTTTACTATTTCGATAAATAGGTGTAAACATTTTGTAAAAAAATCATAACAAGAAATTAATAATGAAAGATATTGAATATCCATCAGCACCCAAATGATCTTTTAAAAGGACTCTAAGATGTAAAACCAGTCATATATATGATAATCGATTCAATATTTTACACAGAAATGAAAATGCGGTACGCTATATATTGTTTATTTATTGTTTATATATATATATGTTTATATATATATATATATATATATATATATATATATATATATATATATATATATATATATATATATATAGGTAAATGATTATGATTTTTCTATTTCAGATGTTCGATATGCTTTTGTTTGCTTTGTACTAAAGGCCAAAGCATACACATACGACGTACACCAAGCTGGTTTTTTATATAACGTGTGTTTTTGTTTTCATACCTTTTTTCTTTTTTCTTCTGTCTGTTTGTTTGTTTTTATACACAGAAATTGTTTATGCAAGATATAGGCACTAACATCTTGGGGATATAAGATATAAGAATCTTTATTGGCTATAAAAGGAATTGGAGTTCACTCCATCTCAGTATAACATACATAAAACAGACAAAAATACATCAAAACATAAGATTTATAATATATACATTTCTTAAAATTAAGACAATAAAAATCCATGTACTGGCATATAGTAAAAAAAACCTTTTTCCTACAAAACTCGTTGGCAAGACTAAGAATGGCCCTTGGCAAGAACGAACGTCTGTATCTTTCTGTCCGGCATCTGATGACAATTGGCCTGCCAGTTCGACTGCTATACTCAACCTGATTTCCTAGAGGATGTTCCGACGACGTAATACACATATATGCTTACACTGCTTTGGCTTTATTTTTTTTATTCCTGATGAAGGTATTTGGGGTGAAAGAAGGGATATAGCAGAACTCATGTTATGAGTATACGAACGTATAATGCCCAATTGACGTCGGGGCAATGCCGCTGCATGGATGCGCGTCTTTATGTCATTTGCAGTGGCACTGAGGGCCTAGCCCCAAGAGTGCCATAACCCCCCCCCCTTCCGCCCTCACCATCCCCCTCCCCCTCACCTCCTCCATAAATACTTTATGAAACTTCCCAAACTGGTTACTTTATATATATATATATATATATATATATATACATATAATATACACGTATATATATATATATATATATATATATATATAATATACTATACTATAAAATACGGTAATATATGTATGTATTAAAGAGGTTTTTTTTTTCTTTTCTATATTTCCCTTTATATGTAGCAATTATCATAACGTACTCATGCAGCTGGTTGTAAGAATACTTTTCACTCATTTCCTGTATATGCACAACGAAACTGATAAATCTTTCATATGTATATCATCTTCACAACTATACTAATTTCACTTCATTTAAACTGATATTAACGACATTTTTTGCCATAAAATAAGATACATATACGAGTTCTTGTAATGTGAAATTGTGGAGCAATACATTAAAGTTGTAAACACAAATGACATACTTGTGAATATCTTTTACGGCTCGTTTTGTGGTTTCAGTTGCAAGGGGACAAAAGGTTGTTATTAGATGCCTTAGGTAAACGTTTGTTTATGCGTTAATTACTTGTTATATAAATTAAGACAAGCATAACTCATCTTACACGCTAAGATATTTACTAAATGCATCCACATAAGCAAACACGTAAGCTTTCTAATTTAAACAAATAACAGTACATGTAATTCATCCATGTGTGACATATAGGCTATGTATAGGCTTTGCATCATGTAAACATCTCCAGATGGAGAATTTCTCATATGATAACATATTTGAAGTTAATATACGCAGACGCGAGTGACAACGTATTAAATGTATCATACGTATTAAATGTATCATATGCCGTGTAATTGCCCCATTGATTTACACACTAAATCCTCCAACTACCGGTGATCCCTAAGTCATTGTAGAAGATCTTACTGGCTAAGTCCTACCACACTTTACTGGATAGGCTGACACACTGACCATTCATGAGACCTTCAATTTCATAAAAATGTTGATTCTAACTATGAGAATCTACAACCAGAGCCGTAGAGAGTGACGCTTTGCTCTCTACTATTTCGGGGACGACATTTTTGCTGCACCTTACGCAACTCCCCGCAATAGAGAGATATAAGCTTGCCTTTTATTACTATACTCATTTTCACCAGATACGTGTCGATTAACCAATGTAAATTATGGCTTGTTCTCGAAGAGCGCCACCATTTCTGTATTTCGACAGCAGTGTTCTGACATAAGTCACGTTTCCAAGTTTGGGTTATTATTCCTGCATATTTTAGGGATAATATGAAAGCTCCAAATAGTTGTCCGGGTCATGGTCAAATAATGTCCCGAAAGATTAGGTACACACCGCAATTTTTTTTTTTAAAGAAACCATGAATCATTTCTGTTTGACGTTGTTGACATTGTAGCGCGGAAGCAACTTAACTTACAAACATAAAGATAAATCGATACCAGCTGCTTTGTTTGAGAAAATGTATTCTGCTCTTCTTATAATGAAAACTTTGTCAAGGTCTGATAACATAACATTCAAATTAAGATTATTTGCATATCAAAGTAAAGCATTACCAAATATGTGATGGCGCTACATCATTACTCCACAAATATCATTGACAAACCTTACAGAACTGCTCCAGAAACGAGTGTATTCAAGGGTGTACGAGAACGAATAGTATGTTACGTTTGTTTTGCGTCAGGTCAGGATAAGGTAGGGGGGGGGGGTGCGGACGAGTATATCCAGAATAAGTATTGTCCCCATCTATACTTCAGTGAGAAAGTGTTCACTCATTGTCAAACTTTTTACATTTTTGGTAATTCTACTCCTCAGAGAATAACCTCAGTTCCTACCAGAAGCAAATGTTTTTAAGATTAATGTAAGGGTTGAATTTCTTGGATATTTTAGAGTGTTCGTACATGCACTGAACTGAACTGCACTAAACTAAACTGTACTAAACTGCACTAAACTGAACTCAACTGAACTCAACAGAACTCTACTGAACTCAACTCAACTCATGTTACAAACCAAGAATTTATACCCCCCTATTCATGCCGTTTTTTTTTCGATTCCAAGAAAACGATAGCATATTAAGATTTTGGGTTTCTGGTCAGGGCTTTAGAGGCCAACGATACCTCGCACATATACGTGTTGTACATGCGTCTGTACATTACATAGTAATAGTGTTACGAAAGTAGAGCATGCAATCTGCCTACCTACGTCCGGAACCATAGCGAGCAGAGCAAGTCAGACACACAATTAGTATGAGCGTAAGGGACCACAGTACGCAACCAACTACTGTAATTATTGACAGTATTTGAGCAAGTAAATCGTTGAATGGTCCTGGAACGCATCAAATTTTGCCCACTAAAGCGTTTGTGTGAGTATCGTTATGATCAACTTTCATGAGAAAGGCTAGGTGATAAATGACAACGGGTTTGACCAAAGTTGTTAATTTAGGCCAACGTTAGGCTATTTACAAGTAGGATGGTGACTTCGAAGTTCGCCCACTTAAGACTTAAAACACCCCAAAACTAAATCTTCTGGTATAAATCACCAGAAAATATACTTCATATGGTGGGAGAATTGTGTTTTAGTACGATACACGGCCAAACTTTCTTTCCTGCAAACTGTTTTCACGTTGTTTTCCAAGAAAATTCTTCGTGATTGTGGAACTGGTATTTCTTGCTAGAGTATTGCGAATTTCGGCCACGCAACCTACAGTGTGGCGCTGGTAAAAATTGGTGGCGCTGTTGCTTTTTCAGTAATTATAACAGACTTCATAGATCTTTCGTCATTTTATTGACAAATATGTAAGTAATTTCTTGCACACGGTCATTTTGGAGAGAAAATAACTGTAGCTTCGTAATTTTTCGTGAAATTGGCTGTTGCTATAGGTTGTCATGGTGAAATCGTGTGTTTCTTAAGGGTGGCCGATTTTCGCAGTATGGCGAACTTCGCAATACTGACTATATTACATGTATGGTAATTACAACCAACGTTGTCGTTAGACCATGGCATGTTATTGACGATTTTGTAGCAGTAGCCGGCGAATTACGTCTGACAATAAGAAGAAAATAAATCAACCTTATACAAGTAGTAGTGTAGGCCTTTGCCGTACTAGCAACATATTGTTGATAAGCATGGTTAGACCCACCAGTGCACACACCCACCCATGTAGTGGTAAAAATAAGATAAGAAGTGGGATTACTCAAGTCGAAGTAAGGCTAGGACTCCTACCTCACCCAGTTGAGGCCCAGCTGTATAAAGTTAGTAGACAATTTAAGTCAGGGTATTGTGCCTACGAAGAGCATGTCTTGGTTCAATTTTGTTTTTGGATGACCAGTGTTGCCATATTTACCTAGGCCTTAGAATGAAATAAATGTCCCTTTGAAAGAGGCACTGAACATTTCGAATTATCAATGGTGAGTGTTTGTTAACAAATAACATCTGGTTGAGCTTTGCGTCTGAAAGATTTAACCCCCAAAAAGGACTCCCTCAGACATTGAAATATAATTTTCCTAGCCGTTGAGAAGTATTATTGGTACATATATCAGCGGGCAATACCAGACAGGTTTAACTATGAAGAAATTTAAAATAGGTTGCCCAGTGTAGTTAAGCTCAGCCTTATGGTGGGACTTGTATTTGGCAGATCAAAATATGGATAGTTACTAAGCTTACTTAATTTATTTAGTGATTTATTTTACAGAATATTTCTTAGAACTTTGGCATAGCTCAACACTAATGTGGCTTGTCAGTCATTGATACATTCCTTTTCTTTTATATACAGGAGGATAATTTAATTTACTGAATCTGTAGCTTTTGAAATATACATCTCTGGGATACCGCAAGGAGCAGGCCTCACGGTGGTGGGGCAGGTTACCATGGAGTCGATCTTTGACATTTTGGAGTGCTCTGTCTGTCTAGAGAGATTAGATGCAACCAGTCGGATTCTTCCTTGTCAGCACACATTCTGCGTTAGATGCCTTTCAACAATCTTGAAGACCAACAACGACCTGAGATGCCCAGAGTGTCGGGAACCGGTTCCTATAACGGACGTCAAAGAACTTCCCACCAATATCCTCTTAGTAAGGATACTAGATGGTTTGGTGAAACCACCGGGAACTCCAAGTACCTCCGAAGAACCCACGACCCCATCATCAGCTGGTGTGAAAAACTCTTCCAATGTAAGTCATTTAGAAAATATCTATAACAAATTAAAAGCAGATATTATTTTGCTTTCATCCGTCCATGATTCGTTCAATAATTTTTTTGGCATATGTGTCCAGTTTCATGGCAAGTCGGGGGGGGGGGAGAGGGGGATTGGGAGGGGAAGAGGAAGGGTACTCAAAAATGGAGAAAGGTAGGCTTTAGCATTTTAAAGCTCAATATTATTTAGGTCAATGATACCATTGTGGGAAAATGTTCACTCCTTCCTCCCAAATACCCAAAGTGGTGATAAAGTCTCATGAAGCAAACAAGCTGTTACCTGATGTTATGCCAAACATGGGCAGAGATTCAAATAAATTTAAAGCTGATTGTAACCACATGACAGATATAGTTGCCTGTCAATTGTTAATTTTAAAATGATTGATAATGCCCCTGGTATCTCTGTTACCCATATCTCCATCCTTGATAAGTGTTTTTACTGTAGTGCTTTTGCGTAGTGGGGTAAGTAGGGGGGAGGGGGTGGGAGTGAAGAAATGAGGACCTTATTATCACAGCAAGAATACCTGACACCTCCACCCCTGCTTCCACTCACCATCCTCATACCCTTATAAAGTCTAGACATTTCATTCTTTCTCTTAACTTCTTTGTTCCTCACTGTTCAGTGATTTTATAATTTTCTTGTAACTTCAACATTGTATATATGACGATGCATCAAAACTTGAGGACGGACAGTTTATTTGGATGTAGCCGACATCGAACATTAAATCAGTTCTCAATACACAGGAAACATTCTTTCATGTCTCACCTTTAAACTTCTGGTTGGGAATATTTTATTACTTTTTTCTCTAGTTTTCCTTGCGAAAACTTCTAAATAGCTTTTACTCAGTGTGGGGTCCCCTGTGTTTGAAGGAGATCATCAATAACAGCTGCTTTTAAGCTCCTTCAAACATTATTTTAGTATTTTACCAATAAAGAGCTGTAAATTTGTAGAGATTTCTGGGATAGAAATATATTTTAAATAATTGTTTTAGTGGTATCATATTTTTATTTGTTTTTGTTTTTGTGCCAAATTTGAGATATAAAGTCGTTTAGACAGTCAATTTTCCCTTTAGCCGAGGACCAACTGTTATTCTGTGAATCTGTGTAACTACTTCTCTCCATCAGTGATGGTAAATTTTTGGCTTTGAAAACTTTGCAGTTTACAGCTTTGTGAGATTCATCACATTGAACCCCCGACTAAATATATATATGCAAACATTGACTAAATGTGAAAACAGAAATTTTCCAAATTGTGATTTTGTGTTTATTGTTTAATGTGCAAGCTTCATCCAATGAGTACTAAAGTTCTGCTAAAAGTATTCATCTGAGTGAATGAACTAGAAAATTGAGGGATCATCCCACCGTTCTTAATCCCTGCCAGCTTTCTTACATACATGTATTCTTTGAAGGGGTGTGATGAAGAGATTAAGTAGAAGGTAATGTTTGAGTGTTTGACTACAGAAAGGCTTTGAATCTTAATCACACGGTAGCAGGAGAGGGAACATGGAAGTGTGAATGTTGAACATACAGTAACACGAACATGACAATGTTGATATATCTGTTTAAGTTAGGAGAGCCTGTAGCAGCTAAGTAAATAAAAGTGATTGTATAGTCAATCTGGCCCCGAAACCCCCAAACTTTAACGTGGAAATGTTATGAAGAGTCTCCTTTTGTGTACCTAAATACTTGTTTCCAGACACGTTAGCTTTAATACATGTATGTACTGTGATATGTTATACTAAATTTATCTGACGGTAACCGCACATTCAGTTTATCATTGAGTTTTTCATTAAGTCAACTCAATTCATTACTTTTGGTATATTATGAGGAGGGTGGATAAAATTACATGGTTCGTACAGGGTTCGGAGAGGTACGGTACTTTTGCCAATTTAGAAAACATTTGCATTCCTAAATAGATTGATGAGTGTAATCATGTAATTAATCATGAATAATGATATTTGACCGACCACCAGATTCAGTTTACATACGGTACATTGCTAGTGCAATGTCTTTTTCATGTACAGTATGTATGCAAATGCTACATACAGTAATTCTGCATACTGTATGTGTGAGACAGCACTTTATACATACAGTAGCAAGCTCTTCTTTAAAGATGCTTAGTGTTTCATCTTTGACTTATCAAAGCTAAATGGCAGCTGTCTTTATCATTTGGGATTCATTAGGGTAACATTTAATAGAATATAGTGCAGGCCTAATGCCATAGGAATACTTTTCAAGGAAGTCAAGCACGAGATAAAGCCTTTGCACGAAAAACCAAATAACTTTACTGGTTCACTCTCCTCCCCAGTCCCCCCAACCCCCCCCCCCCTTACATCGAGACTGTAACCGTATGATCCTGACTATGTTACCTCAAATGTGTACATATCTGAGTTTCTTGGAAAGGGATCGTACTTAACATTAGGATCTTATGCCAAAGGGATATATAGGCTAGTTTGATCTGTGTACATTCAAGTAGTACTTCTAAGTTTAAGATTGCCCAGCTGATGTCCATCTGTACCTGTCCACTCTGTGTAAATACACAAACGAGCTTAAAATTTAATCAACCAAGCAACAATAAGATAAGAAAATCACCGAACAACAATAAAAAAACTTAAAAGGTATTAGCAGTGTTTACAATTGAGCCTTAAATTGTGAGCTGTGGTTGTACAGTACTAATAGAAGCACCCATAGCATGCAGTGGTGGTTTCCTATTGAATTGGACATAAAAGAAATTTGCTTTGACAGGTAGGAATGGCAGACGAGATAATAACAATTGTTAGTTAACTGTTCTGAGTTTCAAAATCAAAACAGTGGGCTGAGCTTCTAAGTTCTTCTTCATTCTTTTCTAGCCGCACCTCCCCTTGTGTAGCAAACAATGTGGCACCTGTGGTCCTATGCAAACACAACCATTGTGCAAGTATGACTGTTAAAGTATGCAGGTTTTACCAGACTCATTGGAGCAGGGTAGTGATATGAATCGGAATCGGTACAATCTGGCAAAGTAGCGGTCTCCGCTCTATAAAGCCCAGAGACTTCAAGGAATAGTCCATTCAATACGTCCTTCCACACCTCCGGTATTATAAAACACAAATGAGGCGTTCTCTAGTTTTCAAAAATCATAATTTGTTCCAAATTTTTTACTTAGAAGCTCAGAAAAGTTTCGATTTATGTGAATAGCGACAAGTTGTAATCTGCAGAGTTATGTATATGAGAGTGAATTATACGTGATCACTGATCAGTTAGTTTTAGGTACAACTGAATAGGTCTGGTTAATGTTGTTGAAAACCGAACATGGAAGATTTAACAGCTAGAGCTGCTTAAAGTAGCCTTCCGTTTTGAGCTTGCATTTTGACCATTCTCTCAAAAAGGTAAACACTGGTGACTTCTTTTACAAGTCATCTTGGGAAAGCTTGGGTCAGTAGTCAGTACAGAGTTCTAACTATTGTTGTTGAAGAACCTTATTTCTGCCAGCACTTTTTGACTATAGGACCATATCCAAACTTGGAACAAAAGTGGTGTTATGGTTGACAGCTCTACCCTTTAAAGGTTTGTTTAGATTTGAAGGGATCCCATGCTGTAACTCTCCAAGAATTTTCACTTTCTGTCAATGACAGGTGTTTTTTGTCCTGCTAGGGAGGACTGTAGGGGTTGTTGTGAATTTCTACACATTGGATGGTTTTATATTGCTGTGTCTTATATGGGAACTAACTACACAATGGGTTTGTATGACTAGACAGCACAGACCTTGAAACATGTATCTTCACAATAGATCGGCCTCTGACAAACCCTACAGATATCACTGATGCTGAAAGGATTCTCTCGCTAGGTTGATTTTGGGTCTATTCAAAATGCACAGTTCTAAGTGCTGTCTCCTAAAGGTTTTCCATTAAGGAAAAGATTTAAAACTTTGGGAGCCTTTTGAAAAAAAAAAACTCAACCCGAATTACTCTTTTTTTCCCCTCTAAGGATAACTGTAACCAAGTACTTCCCTGCACAATTGTATTGTAATGGGATTTTAATTCCAAGGTTTGTGTTGTGTGTTGTACCATTTTCCAAAAGTTGTAAAATCTGGCTAAAGTATAACATGGCCAGAGGAAATTTGTTGCGTGTCAAATTTGTGCATGGGTTTGATGCTTAGATGGAACTTTACAAAATACATTGGAAAGAGTATGGAGGAATGAGTGAGGCAGTATCACTTTTTATGTTTAACCAAACGTTTGACACTCGATTTAAAGTTAATGTAGATCATTTTATTTTGAGCAGTGATATGCCCAGGAATTTGGAAGATGTGGGGAGGGGCATGGAGGGGGGAAGGAAGGGAGGGAGGCGAGGGGAGGGGAGAGACATACATGTGCAAAAATTTCCCAAAATTCCTGACTGATTAAGATAGGGGCAGGAATTCTACATTGATGGGGGGTTGAAGGCAGATCAAAAATTTTGGGTTGCTGTGGGGTTGTTGAGGGGCATGGTCCCCCTGGTTAGGGGTACCTATTGTATTGTGCATGCCATTGATTTTTGCTCACCAATGCTTTTATACACTATACAGTATGCTCATGCTACTGTACCTCCATTACACAGCAGAACTGACAGAGAAAGTTGATCCAGAAATTTCATATAGCTTGTATTCAGTACTGTTCTTATCTATTGGATTTATCATTTATGTTATTCTCCTTTGCTTACATGTCTCCATGCAACTATTGCACTCTGAATATGCAATTTTTTGAAAATCATTTCAAAGTACTGTGTAATTGGTATGCCTTGCTAACCCTGCTGAAATATTGTTTGTACCCTTGTATTCTTAACATTGATTTAAAAAATACTACCACTATTATCAATCCCTGGTGGAAGTGCCAGCACCTCAGATATGGTGGCAGGGTAATGGGTATAGGGGGAGGGGGGAAGGGGAACAGTCAGGGAAAACATATATAGTAGTTTGGAAATAACACAAAGTTCCCAAGTTGCAGATTCTGTTGAAGTTTATGTTTTACTCCCTATCCTACCCCCTACCCCCCCCTCCATCACCACCACCTTCAACCAAGAAAATATAATTTAAAGCTAACTATTGATCGTAAAATTCTTTACCTTGTCATGCATTGCCTCAAGACAGTCAGATTATTACATTTGATTCATTCTTTAAGCACTTGAAACTGTTCTCATAAATATTTTGGGTAAATTTTATTTGTTAATAATTTGACATACTCTAGGAGTCTGATACTCTTTGTAATCACGCTCCAGGGAGGACGGCCTAGCTATCAAGTGTGATTTTATTATAAGAATTTTAACAGCAAGACCTCCGGGTGCCATTGAAGGGCCTGTTTGGGCAGAGACTAACTACTCCTGTGGGCCATTTTACAAGCATATCGATCAAGTAACACCTCATTAACTAACCATCAATTGCATCCCATTGGACCCCATATATTCACACCTGATACTGTACTTTACTAAATACACATTTTTGACATGTTTGCAATTTCCTGCAGACTATTTGTTGTTTTGAAGATCTATCTACTGACATGTTCAAAACATTTTGCGCCTGATTTAAACATTGTCAGCACAAAATTTTTGTTGTCCGTTAGAGCCGGTACAGTCGTTACCTAGGGCAACTGGTTGCATTTCTTTAAAAAAGTCTGATACAGTATATACTAACAACCAACTGAGTACTTTCAAGCAGATACACCTGTTTCTGTATTCATTTAATTTAAGAATGCTTGTCCAGCCGCATGATTGTGTTTCTCACCCAGGTCTGGGTGGCTTTAAAATGTTAACTGCTCAGCCATCATTTCGATGTTTTTATTCCTATAGATTTACAGTTAACCTTCATGATCATGTGTAGCAATGGCTTTACAATACTTCTACCCTTCATTATGTTAGGCTATACTGCCTATACTAATAACCCATGTTCAGTATTGAAGTGGTTTCTTAAGTCATCTAAATCCACCTGATTAACAGACAATATAAACAGGCAAACATTATTCCTTACTTTATTTAGTCCTGGTCTTAATATTACATTAGAGAGAGTGCTTAGGATGGTTTTAATATTACATTGGATAATTACACAAGTGCTTAGGATGGTTTTAATATTACATTGGATAAATATAGAGTGGACGGTATTAATATTACATTGGATAGTTACACAAGTGCTTAGGATGGTTTTAATATTACATTGGATACTTATAGAGTGCTTAGGACGGTTTTAATATTACATTAGATACTCGTAGCGTGCTTGCAGATCTATGTGATTTTTGCTGAAATCCTGACCATCTTCTGTAAATGACTTCACAAAATTCAAATTCAAAAGTTTTAGCGGGATGAAAAACCGTGTATAAATACTTCTTCGGATTGGTGGACCTGAGTAAGGGAAATTTTGTGGGTTCGGGAACTGAAAATAGAGTAACGGAGACGCAGGAATAAAACGTTATAACATTTTTGTAAGCATGGTAGATCAGGGTAAATCTGTGTAGATGAGACAAGTAAGTATCATTATTCGTAAATAACCAAACCCGTAAGGTTTTACCTTTACAGGGTCCCTACTCCCTAGTATCTATCAAAAGCTGGGGTTGGCCGTTGTCGAGCATATGAAGTAAAAGGATACACTGTAGATAGTGTGTAGCTATGTGGCTTTAGTTGTACATGTATGTCTACAGCCTTTACTATAGAGATCCCTATAAGCCTAAAACGTGTGATTTATAAAACACTACACAATTACGGGAGATTAGGTTTGATCGGGGATATTTTATTGTTATTATATAAGATACACTTGAGCAATGTTTACACATCAAAAGCGGAATTTTTTTTTAATTGTGTTGACAAGAAATAAGGCATATATACATTATTTGGCATATTTTGGACGGAAATAATCTGGGAAATTGTCACTTATTGAGATACATCCACAAAGTACAAAATACCAATAAAGACAAAGAAACACCACTTATTTTATACATAATTCTTATCTTCATTGAATGAGCAAAATTTATTTCAGTTGCTCTTCATTCTCACAATGTACATACCAATTATTTAAGCAACACCTATTTGTGGGAGTTGAGTCCGTCCATTTTTGTACAAAAAAAAACTTTCATCATTATTTTTCCAAAAAAAAAATTGGACAAAATAAAAAATATTACCTTTTTTATTTCAAATGCATGTGTTGTTCAAATTAATGACAAAGACTTGTAATTATTTAGAACACACAGCAGTACAGTGTACTTCAAACTGACTATGCTGGTTTGGACCATCAAACTGTGAAATCTGCCCTATACTATATACTGGTGTATGTGCTGACAATCACTGAAATCTTGCATCTGGCATTCATCTAATGAGATGTTTATAGACAGTTGTTCTGTCATTCAAGGTAAATTCACTCAATAACAAAAAGTCCCTGTTCTCTAATTGAAGTTGTTCTCATATCACAGTTGCTCCAAGTTCTTTGTTTTGCTGCAGTCCTCATGATCAGTGACTGGAGACTTGCCCAATAATTTGCCATTATAACAATACCTCATTGTACCTACAGTATACCCTTGTCTATACAGACAATTTATAGCCGGGCACAATTGATTGCCGGTAATTTATTTAGCCCCAGAGTCTAAACCAATCAATATCTTGGCTTGGATCTGCAGTCATTAATTGTCTGTCTCTTCATGATCAGATGCTAAGAAAATTTAGTTCAGCACAGGTTGAAATCTTTGTTGTAGTGCTGGAATAAATCTAATAAGTCAGGTGACTGAGGTCATGTGACCTGTGAGCTATTGCTCTGATTATGATTCACCCGATTAAAGCAATCATGTTTATAAAAAAAACTGGCCTCTTTGATTTGATTGTGATAAATTTGTCAATGCTAATGCGAGCTAGTTAATATCGACCTTGATTTTGGGTTAAGAAAAGAAAAAGATAAAAAGTTATCTTAATTGTCTTAAGTTTAGTAATAATCAGAGGTTTGGTAGATTTTTGGTGCAGACCAAAACACAAAGAGCTGCTTTAATGTGTGGTTAAGCATCCACAGGGCTATCACAGAGTGTGGTTGATCGCTTGATGACTAACTCCAGTGTTTTAGACTAAAGATAGACTTTTGGTAAACTTTTTTTTCTTTTTCGGAGAAGCGAAGGAGTTCATTTTAAAGGGCTCTTTCAAGATCTGTCAAAACAGCTGCATGTGTCTGTACTTTGTCTAATAAAGTGTTGCGATGCCTATAGAGGTGTGGCTCAAAATATTATATATTTTCAACTGTTTAAACTGAGAAACCCTTTGAGATTTTGTCACCAAGTGAATTTTAATTAGCAAGTAATTATATATGATTTCATGTCTTTCTTGACTGGTCAATTGTAATGCAAAAGGATAAGTAGATTGAAATTTCACAGATCAGCTTTTACCATTGATTAATTACAGATAAATGGAAGGCAGGAATCACTATAGAAGATGACAGTTTAAGAATTGAAAATGGAATGAAGTCTACTTATTACTTTCATCTTCGTTTGCCAAAACAATCTCGAAAGGTGGACTTAGTTTGGTCAATTGCAGGCAGCATGCATTGTGAAATTCTTCCTACTTATTGTAAGGTTGATAATAGTCATTGGATATTGGCAGTGGATGCAAACCAGAACGTTTTGCTTCAAGTTTGAATTTAATGACTTTGGCCCAAATTCAAGGCAATGTTGAGTGATTGATTGGTTTAATACAGCTAGTGAGATAAACATTGGTTGCCTTGACTGACTACATGCTGGCCGTGCCATTGAAAATGTCAATAGGTTTATTGTTTCACAGACCACATGTTAAAGCATCCAGCCAAGATTAATATATATTTTTTTCTGGCCATAATTTATGTAATTGGTAACTATGGCGACCAAGTATGAACGAATTCAGTGGATATGGTATGGTGTTATTCAGTACATGCCTGTGGTTAAGGTACTAGCCTCATTAGGTTTTAAGTTCAAAATGCCTTTAAATTCTGTGACAATGGAGGGTATGATCGCCGTAATGATTGTAAAATGGAGTTTATAGTCACTGAAGTATGTACTGCACAATGTACTATACAATTTGAAGTTAATTTAATGAAAGATATATATGGTTTTGGTAACTGTAGGATACTGTTTGAAATTGAAGTAGCTTGTATTGCAAAGAGAATAGAGGACTGCAAGGAAGTGAATGCCAATGTCACTGATGGCAAATATCTCCCGATGGGCTGTCTAGTTTGCTGTCATGCCACCCCCCCCATAGGTCTGCAACAAATGTCCCCTTCCCTCCTGCAAAAAAGTAGAACCACGTTTATTGATCTGACAGCTGGGAAAGGTGGACGTGAAACCCAAAGAAATAAAGTATTAGAAATGGCACAAAACTGAGGAACTTGGTTCACTTTTTCCATAATTGTAAATCCAGTCACATACATGGAATTGCTTGTGATTTGTTGGAAACTGATTTACAGTACAAGTTTTGCAAACAGCGTACGTCACTTAACTGTCTCAACACAATCTTACAGTACGATCCCTGCAAACATAGTTTGAGAATTTAATATCGGCTTGAACATTCTTGCACTCTTAGATCTCATTGAAAATCCATTCTATAGGTCTATCTTCTGTATGGGAAGCTTTAGCTAATTCTTGTGCCTGGCAGGGGGTGGGTGGGGGGAGTGGTTCGAACTCATGCAACAACTTCTTACTGACTTCAAATACATTTGCTTTTTGTTTTTTGGTTGCATGTGTGTCAAATCTTTCAGAGGGTATAGTGTGTCCTCTTGTTGAATATTAGCACTGAACACTTATCAGTGACAGACATGATAAATAAAACCATTTTACTTTTCCTTTAGGTGGAAATAAATAGTGGTGGAATGTCTCCAATGTTTCTATTCTTTTGAATTGTTTTTTTGCCAGTGGCTTTTCCTAAAGAACTGGTTCTTCAGTCACGATCAAAGTTGGTCGTGTAACTTAGCCTCTGCACAAACAGTAAGTTACCAGTATCAAAACTGACCCAAAACTTACTTCATTTGTTTTTATTTTCACTTTCCCACTGCTTTTTGAGAGAAATTTTTACCTGAGGTGTATTTTTTTAATTGGAAAAAGTATCCCACTGGTCTACTGAAGGTGGTAGTGGGTGACAGGCAAGGTGTTGGTATGTGATAGCCTCCAGATCTAAAAAAAAAAAAAAAAAAAATGAGAGAATTGAAGGAAGGAAATACTTTGTTGACAGTTGTAAGTTGTGTAGTGATCCATTTTAAGAAAGAACCAGTTTTGCCTGGAGAAATGCTAGAAATATTGGAAATGGTCACTTACAGAACTGTCAAAATCTATTATTAATGGCGTTTCTCAAAGACTTTTCCTTCAGTGAGATGTTGTAAGGTCATATTGTCATCCTCTCCTCAATGTCTGGAGACCCCAATAAAATAAAAAAAGAAGGGTATTTGTCTATTTGAAGGGTTAGAACCTGAAGGGAAAAATACCTTTGGAAACTTTTGGAAACAATTTGGGCATTTTGGAAAATGATAAAGGCATTGCACTACCTAGTAATAATGCTTTCATGTGATTATTAAGGCAGCTACTTGTGGAAGAGATGACAAGATGTGTAGGAAATCTGATTGGGTTCAGGAATACTGTGTTAGGTTAAGCAGCCTATACTTAAGTTGACATTAGAAGGTTAGAGAGAGTTGCCAGAAAGTATTTACCGGATGTATTCCCACAATCACTCTTCTTTTTGTCCTGTTTCCTTGCTCCCTATACCTATAGAACAGTCGTGTAATCTGCTAATTCAAGATGTTGTTGGGTTGTTACAAAAGTAAGGCAGTGATTGATCCTGCTTTTGAAACAGGACTTCCATAAGATATAGCACTGTTAATAAGCGTAGTTATGTGCCAGGGCCCAGGGTGTAACTATTTACAAAAAATTGGGTCATGTTTTTTGTTTATTGTTTGTTAAGTTAGTTTTGGAATGGCACGGATGTTGAACAATAACCTCAGTTGGAATTAGACTTAGAGCAGCTCATTTTTACAAGTACAAATATAATCCACCTTGATATGAATATGAGTAGAAGGCTGGACGAGCTCAGTACAGAAGTTTGCATAAACTTATATACTACTAGACTACTAGTGAATGTGATCCGAATATGAGTACAAATCCACAAGCACATGTACCGGTAACTATGCTAAATACATGTATGAATACAGACTAACTTCAAATTGGTATAAAATTAGAATTCAAACCTTTCTGCACTGTAGATTCTAACCTTGTTGTTGTTCAAATGGGGGAACATCAGGTATGACAATGTTTACTTGAATTCAGGTCCTCACTGCCCACAGAAACTTCACCAATACTTTAAAACCAACGAGATTCCAACAGATGAAAATCGAATTAGGATTTATCGTGTAAGCCTTTCAAAGTGGTAGATTTGGAGCAGAGATGGGGTTGACCCTGAAGTAGATCAATGGGGAAACAGCTGTGCTTAAATGTTACTCACTTTTGTAGGCTTGGTAGATTTGAGTGCATATGTATATGAAGACAGGTAAGTATCGTTGTTCGTCTCAAACACCCAAACCAATAAGTTTTGGGAATGTGGCAGAAACTTAAAGTTAACCACGGTTGCTACACTACTGTATGTCTTCAAATGCTTTTAATCAAACTGAGCATTGATTACAATTCCTACCATATTCTGAAACATCGATCAAGCTTGCTAGCTTTGTTATATGTGTCAGTATTTCTTCTTTTTCTGTCAGTCTCTTATTTAATTTTTATTTGTATGTCTCATTTCTGCAGGTATTCAAACCATTGCAGCCATTTGCCCGGGCGAAATTCAACTACGAAAGGAAGGAAACAGGGTAAGCAATGAAACAAGTTTCTTTCATGAAAAACAAAATGAAATAAAACTGTAAGCAAACTGCTTATCCACTAGAGAGCCTGTGTAATAGAATGTGTAAAAGTAAGTTGGCCTGACGTTTCGATCCTAGCAGGATCTTCTTCAGAGGCTAAATGACAAGTTACAGTAACAGAGGGGACAAAAGCACGCACAGAATACAGACAGGTTAATGAGCACGGTGAACACAATGAGATGGATGAAAGGGGATTATAAGTAGAAAGCAACAGGAGAAGAGGAGAGGAAGGAGATAAACTGTGGAGGGACAAAGAGAGGATTAAAGGCACAGGGTAAGGAATAAACTGGAGAGGGACAAAGACAGAAAGGTGTGAAGAAAAATGGAGGGGAAGAGAGCTGTGAGAGGAAGAGTGAAAGGGGTGGGGGGGAAGGGAGAAAGGGGAGAAGGAGTAGGGAACAGAGGAAAGTTAGTCATGTCCTTCCTGAATGTTCAGCCCATGAGGTTGAATGGTACGAAGGCGTTGCATCCAGAGCCTCTCTCTGCTGATACGTACTAGGTCAGGACGGCTACCTAAGGATTCAATCCCCTGTAGGGACATGTCGTTAATGGTATGGTTGGGAAGGTTAAAATGTTCTCCAACTGTACTCCTTCTCCCCTTTCTCCCTTCCCCCCCACCCCTTTCACTCTTCCTCTCACAGCTCTCTTCCCCTCCATTTTTCTTCACACCTTTCTGTCTTTGTCCCTCTCCAGTTTATTCCTTACCCTGTGCCTTTAATCCTCTCTTTGTCCCTCCACAGTTTATCTCCTTCCTCTCCTCTTCTCCTGTTGCTTTCTACTTATAATCCCCTTTCATCCATCTCATTGTGTTCACCGTGCTCATTAACCTGTCTGTATTCTGTGCGTGCTTTTGTCCCCTCTGTTACTGTAACTTGTCATTTAGCCTCTGAAGAAGATCCTGCTAGGATCGAAACGTCAGGCCAACTTACTTTTACACAAGTTTCTTTCATGTTTGATGGAGTCCAGGTTAGTCTCGGATTTACTTCGCTCCTCTCTTACTTGTCTCCCACTCCACAATTGCACTTTCCTATCTACCTAACTACACATTTGGAACGTTTTAGCACTGCGCCCTTACTCCCTGGGCCACGCCCACTAATTCCTCTTTCATCTCGTCTCACCCTCGGCTCGCACATCCTGACCCCCCCACCCTCAGTACCTCACCGCAGGCATGCGGTTCCACGCATCGCCGTGGGGTAGATCCGGAACGAGGAATTAGTGTGCGTGGCCCAGGGAGCGAGGGTGCAGTGCTAAAACGTTTTCAGGTAGGTAGATAGGAAAGTGCAATTGTGGAGTGGGACACAAGTAAGTATTGTCGCTTGTAAATCCCCAAACCAGTAAGTTTGGGGGGTTTTCTTTTAAGTAATGTGATGATGTGACTCATACAATTCATATAAAGTATAAGGAGAGCCTTTGAGTTTGTTTGCGTTCTTCTGTCTGTTAGGTTTTTGCAACATTTGTATGCGCTATATGAGGGAGGGTGTGCCTTTAAGGATTGCAGGTATCTTTCAAAAGTCAGGTTTTCTTGTGATATTGACTTGCTTTCCTGTCATTTTGGAATCTTCATTACTCTAACATTTTGAAATTAAAATCTGCTTTGTCTCTTGGCTGGCCTGTTTCATCTCACTCCTTCTGAATCTTCTCAAGCCTGTCAACTAAAGTCACCATCCAGCTTAATTGACAAGCACCGCAGAATCAGACAGTATCCATTAACTTTGTTTTTTCTCGACTGCCAGCTTCTGAGAACACAACGCTGAAAGTGTTTGCTAGCTTTAAAGCAGTTGGTTGTGTCCCAGAGAGACACTTCCATTTAGCACTGTAAAACCTAACCTTTAATGCATTTATGCGAGATAATTATAATCGTGAGTGGAAAGTTGTTGTTGTCATCGAAAGTGTAGGCAAACTACCAATTGCACTTTTCTGTGTTAGAAGAAATATGCAAAATGTCATTGAAATAATGAATAATTTGATTTATCTGAAGACGAGTGAAAACCAGTTGGAAGAGAACAGGGACAGCATATATTCTAAAGTATTGAATCACACTTCAGAAATAATCTTTGAAGATTTTGTTGACAATAATACTGCAATTGGTCTACTGTTAATTGCATACATGATTAATATGCCAAAGCCTGAGCTGGGTGACAACAGACATAAGTGCCTCACTATCTGACACAATGTATAAATCTATGTCCAAGACCTAGCCATTTCTATTTCAATAAATATATCGCCAATTACTTTTTCTTCTTCCAACTGTTTTGAGTGATCCTCTAACATGTTTTGACCTCAAGCAATGCAACCTGGCCGCTTTGATTTACCGGGGAGTTGGTGAAAAGAAATTAAGGAGGCTTTGAACTGTTCAATTGCAATCTCAGTTTGAATAATACTTGTCAGGTTTAGTATTAATTGCCTCAACTTTGTGACCAAAAATTGCAAGCAGTAGTTTTAAGCACTCTGGGGATTGGTCAATCTTAGAGGGACCCGCTTATCACCAGACACGTTTAAAACCATTTGCCTGGCAGCGTTTGCTGAGCTCTGAATGGATAAGCACTTTCGGGTTGAGTGTGCTGCTTGGAGATCTTTAAAGCAGTTGATGAAAGTGAATTCAGTTTTGATATATTATTCTTGACAAGGGTACGTTTTATGAAGTGTGAGCTTGTCGTCAGTCTCCAAAAGATTAATGAAAGATATCCATAATAAATATTGTAAGTCTTGTTTTCTTAGAAGAGTAACTTTTCAGATTTGAGTAACATGATCCATCTTTAATAGTTCCAGTCTATTGATTCTAATAAATTCTTCAATTCCATTTGACATTTAACTCGCATAACACTGCACAGTGCATACTGTGCAGTAGGTCCGTACCTTGACGAGTTAACTTCTTTCTTGTTGCAAATAGTGAACTAATATGTTTAAAAAATCATTGAATAGTTTCCCGATTTGCTGTTTACATTTCTTAAACATCTACAATAAGTGTTCAGAGCTGACAAAATGTCAGCAAATTAAAAAAAATCAAAACAAGTTCACTATTTATTTATATAGATTTATTTATAGATATAGGTATATATATGTATATATGTGTATGTATGTATGTATGTATATATATATATATATATAGATATATATATAGAGATATATATATGTAGATATAGATATATGTATATAGTGTACAAGCTCGCAGCATTTCGTATTATCAAAAAAATTAAACATTGTTGTAACGTATGTAGTTCTTAGCAGTTTACATGTTGTCGCCAATGTCAGTCCAGAACAAAATCGTATTGTCAGTGACTGGGCGGAAGGCCCTGAAATATTAACGGACATTGAACAGGTTTTATTTGTCTGCTGGGTGTGTATGCTCCCTACCGCTGAGATAACCTTCTGTGACTGCTCTTTGTTTACCTAATATTTCTAGGATATGTACTGCTGATAATACATGCCTCCATAAGCTGTTTAGTGTACACAATGGATGTTAATCATGCTACACCTGGTTATTGTTGTACATACTGGTGGAGGGTTTGCATGTTATAATGTACTTTAATTGGGCCAAATGGGGATAAGCCTCAATCTTTTATACCTGGAGACTTTGTTTAATGTTGCCTCATAAAAATAAAAATAAACAAACATGAAATTATTTAGATAACTAGGTCAGACATTCATTGTTGTTGGTTTGCAAGGGTTTTTTCAATGGCAATTTGTTTTTAATTCACATTGTCAGTTAACTCCTTTTGACATAAGTGCAAACATTGTATATATAGTAGATATCATGGATATTAGACACAAAGCACACATTGTGGATTAATTGCATTGTAACATACTGACATAAGCATAGTACATTAGGTTTCATGAATATTAGACACAAGCACACATTGTGGATTCATTGCATTGTAACATACTGAGATAAGCAGGGGCATAGCACATAAGGTTTCATGAATATTAGACACAAGCACACATTGTGGATTAATTGCATTGTAACAAACTGACATAAGCAGAGGCATAGCACATTAGGTTTCATGAATATTAGACACAAGCACACATTGTGGATTCATTGCATTGTAACATACTGAGATTCATTGTCTCTCATTTCTAGTATTAAGAACAAGCTGTTCATCTTGGATTTCATTGCAGTGTTGTACAGTAGGCAGTCATTGTCATTTCATGGTAACAAGATTCCAACTCGAATATGAAATGCAATCTTCCGTAAAATGAGGTTTCCCTGGCATTATTTATACTTGCATAGCAGGAGCAAGAATGTATCAAAATTCAAATTATCCAGACACCTTTGTGAGGACATTTGTTTGGAGAGAAGGTGTGAAAGTAGGAAAATTGAGGAAAGTTAAATTAGGGAGTTGTTATGGAACAACTCCCTGGTTAAATACAAGTTTGCTTCTGTTCTCAATAACATGCTTTATCTCTTGTAATCATAACCATGGTGATGTCTACATCACATTTGCACTTAGAAGCAACTATAGGCCTATGGTATGTGAGATTCTGTATTTCCATTGGTCCAAACCTTATGGTAGCTATGTGATCATTGACCAATGAGAATGCAGCAGTATGAAACCTAAGGTATGATCTGCAAGTTTAGGGTAAGCTTCCATGATACCCCTCCTTCCCCCTCCCCAGATGTTATATCATGTGCTACTCATGAAGATAAAGCACAAAAGTGGCTCAGACTAGTATTTGTCTTCTAAGAGGATTTTATGCTAGATTTCATAAAAATTTTTATTACCTCTCCCTCCAATTTTTACTCCATGGGATATAGAACTTAACACTTTTAATACCTCCTTAAAATGATGAGTCTGTCTCTGTATTGGTTAATTTAGTTGACCCAAAGTCACACCGAAGGGAGACCACTTCTTAAAGTGGAACGATAGTGACAGAAAAAAAATCTCTCATTTTCATATATAATGTAGTTTATATGTTACCAAGCAACATATTTTTTTAATTTTCCAAATAGCTCACCGGAAAGTTATAAAAAAGGGAATTAAAACATCGTTTTTTCGTCTCCGTAATTTAGGAATTTGCAAACACTCCAACGACCTTGAACAGCCCTCAGGTCAGTGAAAGACGTCACTGTGATGATCTATTCTGTTGTGAACTGTTCAGTACGGAGCTGTGCGTGCATTTCGTGTCAGCATAACTGTTATTTTCCGGCGTAATGTTCAAGACATAAATAGATAATGAATATCATGGTGTTTCTTGATATCTTCACCACGTGTTTACAAGTTTTTTTTACGAAATTTGCGGCGATTTCGCAACCATTTCCCAATATCTGAAGAGGTAACTCGCAAGCTGACCCAAAGTAACGTAAATCTCAAGATCACGTTTTTGGCGGGTTTTATACAGAGTGATGTATGAATGTGCTCACTTACCAGTCAAACTGGCACAATAACAATAGAGATGATAGTCTCAAACGTAGTTTAGTATAACATCCGAAAGAAAATCCAAAGTTCTCAACAAAGTAGATTCGCTTGTATGCACTAGGCCTACTGTAAGACATAAACGTTCCTTGTTCCGTGCGTCATTAAATCCAACAGAAAGGTTTCATTGAGCTTGAACTCAATCGAGTAGTTAGTCTAGCTCTAACAATTTTCTCACTACATGCAATGCCTATTGCGTTTATTCACATGCATGCCTCGTGGTTTGGGCTTCAGGAGGAATCGTATTCTAGCCCAACTTCACGTAGGTCCGCAACGGTACTTTCACACTGTGCAAACATAAGTGACAGTGTGCGCTACCGTAAGTAATACTTACACGATGTTTTGTTTCGCTCGAGCATACACACATTTCCTATTCGTATTACATTTAAAGTGGTTTGGAGGGTATGAACACATCTCCGCCCCAAAAAACTCTGCCTAAGCGACGTCCATGCCCCAATTGAAATTTGCACGTGGATTCTCTCCTCACATAGTCACTAGTTAGGTTGTTCACGTCTGACATGTCTTCCAGTTCCAACATTTTCTGTTGCATTTATCGGGATATATATAAATAATGCGGCATAAAAGCATCAATCTTTCACACTTTTTTTACTTCAGTGACCTTGCCACACGCAAATTTCAATTGGGCCCAAGATGGCTCTATGACCGATTATTCCGTAATTTACATTGGGGCAGTCGGCTTCACTAAAACGACAAGAAAAAGCAGGAACAATAACACCTTATTAAAATTAGACCGTTAAATGTCTCACGCAGAGTATCAAATCTCCTCTCTGGTTTAGGTTGTTTTTCGAGTCCAATATAGAGTAGGTTGCAACTAAACTTACACACTAAGTGCACACTGCTGAAGTACACTACTCCGAGCTCACTTTGTTATCATCATAATGACGTCACATGTCACTGTAGATCACGTGATCATCATATCGCTGTTCGCGAAAAGCCCAAGTTTTGTTTAAAAAATCAACGAGTTTAGGAATTTTTTTGAGCCTTTCCCAACATCGGATTGACTTGAATTTTCACATGTGTAATATGGAAACCAACTAGAATACTCTTGAATAAAATCGTATTTTTTCGTCGATGCTGAAAAATCACTATCGTTCATCTTTAAGATTCGTGGCTTGTGGTTGTTATTATTATATAGCAGCCGGAGTTTTGCCTGACATGCTCGCTGCCTCCTCAAGGAGCATTAGTTGATTGCTTCCTCCGTAATAAAGTGTTCTTGCAATCTCAGCATCTGTGTTCCCCATCAGCTCATCTTTCCCTGTCATCTTCAAAACTGGCTGGCAATTCCCATCTGTGGTAATTATCTTCTATCAGCCTCTGGCTGCCAGTGTATTGATCTCTATCCTTTAGCTGAAGTATCATTACCATAGGATCTGGGAATGATACCCTCTCTCCAGGGACTCAAAAATATGGATTTTTTTTTCCCTCTCTTTTTTTTCTGTCACAATTTTGCTCAATTGTATGCAAAAGCCAGATGTGTAATAGCTTGGCATTATCAAGAAAAAGATTTTCATGGAGTTACAACTTAAAGCCAAAGAAAGAAAATTTCATATTTAGACTAATAAAATGTAGACTAAATGCAGTGAGTTATTTTTTTCCTTATATGGACATCCCTGGGCTTATTTTTTTATTCGTTTTCTTAGTGAAAAGGAGGAGGAGGAGGGGAGCAATAAGGGTATTATTCAGGGGGATTAGTTGGAGGTAAAGTAGCACACTAGTGATTCAGTACTGAATATGTATGTCTCAGAGAAATTTTGTCTTATTTTTGGGACGAAGTTGATTTACTTTGCTCCTCTCTTACCTGTCTCCCACTCCACAATTGCACTTTCCTATCTACCTAACTACACATTTGGAAACCTTTTAGCACTGCGTCCTCGCTCACTGGGCCACGCCCACTCATTCCTCCTTCTGTATCTACCATCGGGAAGAACTTGTTTGCAGAGAGGAAGGTAGACTCTTCACTTAAGGTTCCCTGTTGCTATCTTACTGGTTGAATACTTCATGGTTCTTTATTCACCTATCTAATGTATATGGCACACTTTTAAACCAACAATGAGACATTGTGCCTCCAAAAATTTGAACATTTGCATAGAACATACTTCCTCCACCCCCCCCCCCCCTCCTCCCCATATACCCACTCTCGCCATTCCCTCACCTCACAGACGCACTCTCGAAAGGTTAGAAACAACAACCATGAATCCACACAACCAGTGCATTGGACTTTTATAGAGCTCACTATCAGAATATAAATGCCATTGAAAATAATGCATCTGGCAATACTTTGTGTGTTTAATTCTCCATGTTAATTCTCTATATACTTAATATCACTCAAATGAATATTGTATTTCTTGATGGGAGTGGTGGTGTCTCCCTGGTGTGTGAGTGGGCATGGTGGGGAGCAGACGACAGCAGATTTATTAACTTAGAAACACCTACAACCCAGCTTTTTGGAAAAAAATTGTTTTCCGAGAAACCTGTGCAGTAATTTCAGCCCTGCTGATCCCATAATAAGTAGTACTAAGCAGTAGGGTTTTCAACCCTTCACAAGGAAGCATATTGTTCACAGTGTGTACCCTGTTGATATTATTGATTGTTTTGATTGATTGATTGTTTATCGCCAAGTCTACTTCTCCTCCGTTGTTTATATATCTCACGGTTACCTCACTCTCCCACCTGACCCCATCAGACAGGAACCAGCAAGCAGCCCATCATGGGTCCTCTTACCGACACTAATTATAGCTCCAGGAAAAGAATGATGCCTTTTCTTCTCTATAGGTCTTTTTCATACCTCCCGATTTTTTTATATGACATAAATGGTAAAAAAAAAGAACAGAAAAGAGAAAGAAGCAGGGAGAAATTCATGTGATTTAGTACCCCTTGGGTTGGTTGGAGGGATTCGTGGATGATTTGTTTACTTTAGTTATTGTTCATGAAGTGCTCTGTGACAACCTCAAGCACATTGCATACCTGTCAGGAATTGTGAACACTTTGTGAGATAATTCAATGTTGTTGCTAAGCAACCATTGCCAATGTCATGAAAGGTCTGACTAAGATATCTGCAGTTACAGAAGAATGTGTTATGCCTGAATTATCAGCTTGAAGAACACAGCAAGGTTTTTTTCTCATAGGCCCATGCGGAGTGTATCTTGCTGTGATTTGAACCCCCCTCTGATGGTTACAAGGTAAAAGGGGGCCAGTGGGTTCTCCTTAAAGGCTCCTTGAAGTTACAATGTCAATATAGAGATGTATTTAACCCCTTGTCAGTGTGGTGGCACATGTCATTATATTCTTAACTTCTTCGTAACAGTAGGGAAGTGACATAGAAAATGTTAACAGACGGCAAAGTTGTAACCTTGGGCTGATTTTACCATTCTCCCAGGTTTTGATGACTTCCCTGTAATAACCTGTCCCTCCTCAACAAGTCCTGAAAAACTGATCTATCAGTTGATCAAAATCTGTGGATGCCTTATAACGGTATGCCCTCACAGGCTTGATGTCGATACAGACCCAACCACCATCACACTCTCCATGCAGTTCTTCGCTTCAAATGAAACCTACAAGTGTGCATGTTTAAGATCACTAACTTACTGTACCTGTCTCCTTATAACTAACACACTCCCATTTCCACTTGTCTTGAACATGCAATTGTTTTCCTCTGTGACCTCAGTGGTGCAGAACATTTTACATGATTATTCCTCCCCCAGGATAACAATCATTGCAAAATCATGATTTAAAATCCAGACAGTCAGTCAGTCTTCATTAAATTTGCATAATTATAGAGGTTTCAGCTCATCGGTTGTAAATAAAAACAAAACTGGCTATGTTAGCTTTCCATTCTGTACAGTATGTAGTTTATTTTTCTGTGTACTTACAAACTGTATCTTCTCCAGTTGATGCTGCATTGTAATTTAAGTGCAATGGTATAAATGTTCCTGTTTTTAATCAATCGGAATAATTTTGTCTTCATTGCAGAGACTTGTCTTTCAGCAAAGGTGACGTGATATTTCTGAAGAAGAAACTCGACGACAACTGGTACGTCGGGGAGGTCAACGGTCAGACTGGTTTCTTCCCCGCCAATCACGTGGAGGTCATACATCCCCTGCAAGATGTCGTCCCGAGCTGTAAGGCTCTCTATGACTTTGAAGTGGCACAGAACAGAGAGAAGGACATTCTAACATTCAACAAGGTGAGATGTAAAAATCAAAGTAGCGCATCCTTGCTGCATAACAAACCTATTGAGAGGACTTTAGCTTATACAGTGACTTTCATTTGCCCTTGATTCTTCAGTTTGTGCAAAAATCTATTCTTGTTTCTGGATTCTTTTTCATTTGTGACTGACTCTCCAGTAACTACTTTCCAGAGGCTCAGTCAAGAATTTGCTGGTGAGGGGTTGGGGTTGTGCCAGGAGGGGGAAGGGGGATGTGGCACCACAAGCAAGTCTTTGTACACTGAAAACAAGTTATCATTCTTACTACCGTAACTATGCCAACTGGGAAGTAAAGAAGGCTTTGGGAGATAGGAAATGAGAATAGATCGTAAGAGGGGGTGTATGTTTAGATCACAGTGTATTAACTGACTTAAATGCTTCTCTGTGTACCACATTCACTACATGTTATTGTATCGTCAAGACATATGTGAGAGTACAGTCAGGATACATCCCATTTGTGAACATTTCCATCCTAAACCACTAAGGAAACGGTATTTCTAGTTTATCTTCTGTGGAAAAAGATAAATTAATGTAGTTTTGCAATTGTTTAGTAACTAGGAAAGTGCAGTTTCTAGTGGGAATAACATCTTTTCAGAATTGTTAGCTACCGTAAGCCTTTTGGAATCGTTAAATCCATGTTCACGAACAGCATTATTACCAATACCTCTTCCTGCACCAAATCTAATTTTGTTGTATCCTCAAAAATTGGGGCTAGGTAATATGTGATGAAAAACCATACCATGAGGTATGTGACCAATTTAATTAAATCATTTCATGAATGTTAAAAGGGTTAATATTCTTATGTGAAAAGTGCTAAAAGTTTAACACCTAGTTGGGATAGACGGTCAGTTAAATGACAAATGCAATAATCACTATGGAGAAAGGTGAGCCAGTGTCACTGATAAAGTACCAACACTGAAGTCAACATTGGAATTTCTTTCACGGAGAATTTAATTCAATTTTTACTCTCTTCTCAGAGTGGAACATGACAGCTTAAATGTTGTAAATCTATATTTTACATATATGTATCTTAAAACGCATTTAATCATTTCATGCCTGATAACGTGTTTCAACTTCTTCTCACGATACAGAATGAGGTCCTGAAGGTGATAAGGAGAGTGGATGATAACTGGGTCGAAGGTCAGAAGGGCGATAAGATTGGAATATTCCCAATTTCATTCGTTGAGGTTGGTGCCAGACTTCTGAATTCATGGTAGAGAGTATCATGTGATCAAATACAATTTATCTGATAATATATCGATATATTTTTTCAGTATTTAAATTGAAGACCACTTCCCGGTGGATTTAATAAACTCCATAGAAATCCATCAATGCCAAGATCACTGCATCCTACATACTAATTCCAAACCATTTCTATTAGGTGGTAAATTCATATCATGCAGGTGTCCAAGTGTGTTCTGAGATTATTTAACATGTTACAACCTAAATTCCCAACTTCACCTAAATTTTAATAAATATTCAGATTTTTAAAATTTGGGGCGGTGAAACCGCATTAATTTCAAAGTTGACTGGTTAAGGAACAATGTAATTTAACAATAAAGGATTTATCTGGCAACATCGAATATACCAAAATGCTGACATATAAAAAAAAATTAAAAATTGGTAACCTATTTCTAAGGTTCATAGCAAATGTTTATATAACAATGGGAAAGCATTGTTATGAACAGGGTGACTAAGCACAGCCTCTACTGATTTTCAAACTTTGATTGTTAATTGTAATGGTTAGGTCTTTTCTTTGTGAGTATGCGTGTGTGTGTGTGGGTGTTTGTGTATGTATGATTGGTGTGAGTCAGTCTGTATCAGTCTCTTCAGATCTCAGCCGTCTGGTTTGTATCATGCATGGAGGCCACTTGTAGTTATCGCAGTTTCCTATTGGCTGCACTCACTAATTGTTTACCAGTAAGTGTTGCCTGCTTCATTCCCCCTCTTAACCAGACATTCGCCGCACATCTACAGAATGATCGTTCTCTTTTTATGTCCATCTCCTGTTCTCTCTCTCTTTCCATCCGTCTGATTGATGGCCCAGTGCTTATTTATTCGTTCAGACAAACTTTTGAAATTAAAATCTGCGGATGATGTGTCAACATGAAAAGATTTGTAGTCTGTGGAAGATATTAAAACAGAGACCGGGAGGGAGGGAGGGAGAGGATGAATTATCAGAGATGGTGAAATGTCTATTTGCAAGTATGCAGCTGAACCTCTGTCTGTGCAGATCAAACATAATGGTGAGGTAGCGATGTTGTGAAGCTCAAATCAAAATGGTTTCTCGGTTAGTGTTATTACTTTGACCCAGCGTTGTTTGGAAGCAAGTCATGCAGTTACTTTCCTACAGTATGACAACTTGATTGTGACTTTCTGCTTGAGTAATCGTTAGTGACTGATACTGTATTTCCCATGGTTAGAAGCATGTGATGTTACCTCTGCTTGGCTGTTTGTGACATTCTTATCAATTAGTACAGTGAAAAGTTATGGCCCTCATGTATGCTAACCTATGACCTCCCTATGGCTGTTGTTTTAAACAAAATGATCTGGTATCAATGACTAGCCAAAAATGAAACCTATCCTAACAGCCTAACACAATCTTTCCATATTGATCAGTTGGTTATGGCTAGCCCAAACTGAGACCTACTGTATCCTAATAGCCTAACATATACTTTCCATTTTGATCAGTTGTTGGATGAAATCACATTAGCACGGTCAGTTGTATACTTCCTCTAAATTTTTGCTCTTTTTCAAAGCTTGAGCACATGAAAATGTGAGACCAAAAGAAGCTGACTATGTCAACCAAACATTAATTATGCTATATATTGGAAAGTAATATTAAATACTTCAGTACATGTCTTGGCTCAACCTTTTGGGAAAGAAACGACCTCATTGTAAAGATTAATTGTGGGCTACTTGGCAGAACTCAAAAGAAAATATTTTAAAGCCACCAGGATATATTCTAGTTTAGTACTGGTCGTCGATGAAAAATCATTTTGGGACTTCACGTACCTAAATGCTATCACGATAGATTCTACTTAACACTGGTTTTCTAATGTGGTATCTATTACTGTGATGAACTTCTTAGGACTCTCTCACCTCACAGCCCAATAAACGGTTTTCTCGCTCCCTCGATTGTTTGTTTTATTTCGAACGGTTAAATTCCTTCCTGACATTCACGTTTGCCGTCTCGAAGAATGTCACTGGTTACATTAGTCTCAACAAGACGATTTACGATGGATTTTTAATGACATATCTCTTCCTTTGATCAGTTTAACGACCCTGCAAAGAACCTGCTTGAGGTACAGCAAGGGACGGTTCACCACTCTCCGCAGAGTTCCAGCAGCAGTGGGGAAGGCCACCATTCTCCCCAGAGTAGTAGCAGTAGTAGCGGGGAAGGTAACATGGATCTAGGAGCAGCAGGGGTGTCAAGTCGTCCAGGGGGTAACAGGTACTGAACAATACTTATCATTTTACCTAATTACTTGAATACAAAATTCATGTTGTTTTAAAATCTCTAGCGTTAATTTTATGCATTAATGAATGCCAGACAAACTGTTCATTTGAAAGTAAATAAATTGTAGTGTCCTAGCAAGCTTTCATTTTCTAATTCTGTTGTACCTTTATGTGAACTGTGCATTTCAATAACGTATATATAATGTTCTCACTTATTCTATTGGTGAGAGAAGATGTCACATTTACTAACATCACGGTAACAGCTGAATGAATGCACATAGTTTTCTTATGTGTAGGTGACAGGGTGGGCTGTTAAGTTTGGGATAGTGATAGAAAAAAGGTAAACAGAAGGTGCCAACTGTAAATAAGGCCAGGTGTGGGTGACATGAAGCTGAGCGAGTAAGCTTTTGGGAGGGACCTGAAGGGAAGGTGCGAATTGTAAATGATGTCAGATGTTAGGTATTGCTTGTTAATGACATCACTGGATCTACAGACACTAGATATGATTGAATAGATATGCTTCTAGATATGCTTGAATAGATATGATTCTAGATATGCTTCTAGTTATGCTTCTAAATATGCTAGAATGCTTGAAAGTTCCTGCTTGGCTTGTTTGAGACCTACATAGGTCAATGGTGAAACCTTCAGAACAGTTTTATTTCAAATTTTTTTTTCTTGAACAATACAACAAAATGGATGTCATACTTGCAAAATGATATAGGGCAAAGGGTCATGAGGAGATACGGTAACCCTGGAGGAAATTTTGGGGGTTCAAATCTCTCAGAATTCTATGGAAGCTTGTAACCTTCAATGCGCTCTTTCTATTTACAGAAACAAATCTTCTTCTACAAAGAGGCATTCATTTACATCGGTGCTGGGTGTTCAGCTGCGTCCCAACCAGGAGCATCGGACCAATGGCCCCACTCGTCACTCCATGGAGATCAGCTCCCCTGAGCTTGTCAGATCCAGTAATCCAATCGCTGCTAACTTGTTAGGTGCTCGTCACCAAGGGCCTGTCACCCCACCAACCTCCTCCAGCTCTGCAACGACAGCTGTGACCACCTCTAGCACTCCCACCACTCACGAGGTGACCGCCGGTGGTAACAATCGAAAGAAACCACCTCCTTTAGCCGCTGTGCCGATGGTAAATAAGCAAACCTTCCAGAAAATCATGATAAACGTATTGAATGTCCAAGGAAGTGAATTTGATTTGTGGGAGAAAAAGGAAATATTCCGAAATATCAGTTGCCACAGAACGGACATACATGTGATGGACTAGATGACATAAATACAAATGTAAACACAGTTTATAAGGAATAATTCATCAGGGATTATTGTGTGATTCTATAATAGATAGAAGACGAACTGTTGTCCTAAACACAAATGCCTGACTGTTACATGGGCCAGTAAATTTCATGGTGTGGTGACAAGGAAAGTTTGAACAAATACATGGTATCAGACTGTCCCCTTAACTTACTTTTATGCAAATATCTTGAACTGTGTAATTCCAGACCAAAACCTGACTGCTAAAATTGTCTGTAAAGCCTGTAGAAAAGTCTTTTGAAAGCTGTTAATTTACAAGAACCTGTTGAGAGGGTAGCTGTAGCAGTTTGTGTGCTTGTAGCATTTGTTCTTCTTTCCAAATTTGTAATTCTGCGAGTGACTTTAGTCGGTAACAAGCAAGAACAGTGATAACACTACCAATTCTTCTCTCCTTGTTCTTACATTTAACCAAAGGTTTTGCTTGGAGGAGGCTCTGTGCCAGGTTCACCGTCAGCTATAATCCCAGAGAGAGGAATGGCTACCTCGCCTAGACCTGTTGAAGTGTGAGTATTAACCCCGCTTCCCTGCCTCTTCCTAACTGCTGCACTCTTCTTTTCTCTCCCTTGCCCCCTCTCCTCCTTCCCCTTGTGTATCTAACACCCTGATGGCTAGCAGCTATGGTTGCAGTTAAATCCATTGACCCTTGTGTCTGTTTAGTTTGTAACAGGAAGTGTAACGGTATCAGATATTGCCAAAGTTAGTGTTTAATTATTCTTTCTTTTGCTGTTTGAATTTTTGTCACCTATTACTGAGAAAATTATCACAACTTCCAATTATTACTTTAAAGTTATATCTGACTGAGATAAATGTCCTTCTCTTTCAATGGCTTAACAGTTAGTGACTACAACCATTTCATCACTCAGGCACTTCTAAATAGTTTAATAATTCTCATGAACAAAGTCCCCCAGTCTTTTTTTTCCTTCATTATTTGAATGGTGAATTTTGTAGCTCAGCTATAACACTGAGTTAAGAAAAATAGCCAAAATTGACACCATAACAACTACGTCCCGTCCTCTTTAAAGGTACCCTGTTAAAGGTACCCGTAAAACTAACCTGAAAGGTACCCTTAAACTAATCTGAATGGTACCAAAAAACTTACCTGAAAGGTACCCTGAACTAACCTGAAGTGTACCCTGAAACTAACCTGAAAGGTACCCTGAAACTAACCTGAAAGGTACCCTGAAACTAACCACCATACCCTAGCTAACCATTTTCCCGCCCTGCTTATAATATTAATCATCATTGATCTATGTGTAATAACTTTTGAAGGGGGTTTCCTATTCACAGGTACAAGGCTCGTCACTCTTACAAGCCTCAACATCCGGATGAGTTAGAAGTCAGCATAGGTGAAATTTTTGCTGTTCAAGACTTTTGTTCTGATGGTTGGTTTAGAGGGATGTCTCTCTCCTCGGGTAAAACTGGTGTATTTCCTGGCAATTACGTGGAACCTTACAGGTAAAATACTATGAATGTGCCTGGTTTGATTTTCTTTGTGATATTTCATGTCAAAATAAAATTAGCAAACTGTTAGCAAACTGCTTATCCACTAGAGAGCCTGTGTAGGAGAATGTATAAAAGTAAGTTGGCCTGACGTTTCGATCCTAGCAGGATCTTCTTCAAAGGCTAAATGACAAGTGACATTTCTCAAAAGTAACGAACTACAAGAATATATTTCATGTATCATCATTATGTAGAGACTGTGGTTGATTAATTATTTTCAGGAGCTGAATCTTGTGGGGTGGGGGGACAGGAAAGCCCAGAATGTGACCTTTTGTGACAGGCACTATGATGCCACCAGTGCTCAATTGGGCAGTGGGATGATTTCTTGTAGTTTGTTACTTTGAGAAATGTCACTGTCTTGGAATTGACAGAAAATTCTGTTAAACTTATTCGATGTTTATCAACAAAAGTTCCAGTATTCAAATTTGAAGATTTTTTGTTCCAGTGGACAGCATCTACAAGGTGTCGATTTAAATCATGCTTAGCTATTACTTTGAGAGGATTACTTATGTTGTAATGTTGTGCAAAGTGTGTTTTCTGTGATCGTCACACCATTCTTCAAATCTGTTATTTTCTTTTGGTCCTATTCTCAGAGTTAAAGATGACCCAAAGGTGACTGGTCCATCTTCTCCGGGCCCCTCCTCACCGGGACTCCATTACGTGTTTCCTACGTTCCCGCAATCCGTGGTCAGACCGAAACTAAACTCAGCAAACTCAACAACTCCAGCAGCCAGTAGTCCAACTCAAGTGTCTGGGAAGGGAGCCAAGAGCACAGTGAAGCCTCCCACCTCTCCCGCCATCATGCAACATGACTCCCAAAAAACTGTCGCACAACTTCAGATCGAAAGGAACAGACAACAACAATTACTCCGAGAGTTTGCTTATAAACCAGGAAATTCTCAACACTCATCTTCTTCCTTGGCTGCGAGCCCTCCGGTCCTGAGGCGGATGTCGAGGAATTCCGTCGGTAATAAACAATTGAACCTCACCGCCAACAGGAGACCCATGTCGGGGACCGGGGTGCCTTTGAGCGTCTTGGAGCGGATGCTGCACGACGACCCCGGGTTCTCACCTCCGGACAGCAATCACTCGTCGAGGAACGGTTTCCGTCGACAGGGGGCCCGGGGGAGAAGCAAGAGCGCGAGCCGTATCTTGAGTAAGACCGCTGCGGCCAACATGGACGGTGACAACAACTCTTCATCTCCAGACGAAGGAGGAGGAGGAGGGAAGCAACCAGGGGAGGAGGGTAGAACTTCTTCGCCTCACAGTCAGGTAGAGAGCCGTCTTAGTAGTGTTCCTCATACTTCCATGCATGACATACTTCCCACACCGATCCCCCACCAGTCCTTCACCACCCAGACCTCGGATAGATTTCGGCCCCGACGGTACAGCGAGGGCGAGCGTGACGCCAGACGGTTTCGCAGCCGCTTGCAACGCGGTACCACTCGCTCTAACGCGGAGAACACCACCGTGTCTCAGTCCGAGTCTTGTGCATGCCATGCCAGAGTCCAAGAGACATCTGGTCACCATCCATCTTGTCCTTCTCGTGTCATCATCAATGGCTACTCACCTTCTCCTTTTGCTTCCATCTCTAAAGCTGCTTGCAATCATAGATATGAAAAGGTGAGATACATCATATTCAGCCTCTTCATTGCCATTAGTTAGTGTCAACCGGCAGATATGCTAGATAGATACAAAACCGGTCACCCACGTCTAAAAGCTTACTCTGAATCTCCAGCTCCAAATCACATGCATTGTTCGCATTGAGATGTTTGTCATTAGAGCTTGACTGTCTCTCAATGGCCATCAAAAAAATGTTTTGGTGGAAAAAATATTTAAAAAAATTAGCTTACTAAAAAAATTTGAATAAATACCTGGTGGACTGTACTGCAAAACAATGAACTGAAAGGTTTATGTTTATATTGTGTTTAAAAAAATATATATATTCCACTGCCTTAAATTTCAGCTAGCTCACCTCGAACTTGTTTCATTATTATGGAAATGAAAATGATTTTGAAATCTTTAGCTTTGAGAAGTCAATGTTTTGACAAACCTGTTTGTGGAAAGTTTGTCCTATCCGAAGGGTTACCTTTGTTCTTTACCTAACAAGTTTGTCCTTTTGGTGAAAAGAACCCGCATGCTTTCTAATTAACAATTTAATTCACACTGTGAATAAAACTTGGCGAGTTACAGTCGAATTATAACAGAACGGGCTGAATAGTTAGTGATCTGCTTCCACTCGTAAAATATAATCACCCGACATTCCTTCTGTCATGGTGTGACCTGATTTGTAATTATCAAATAGGCTAGCAAGTAGAAAAGCTTTTCACAAATTCTGAGTGAGAGAGAATAAACTAGAACAAAATATGTAGGGGAAAAAAGTCTGCGTTGACAAAAAGTGTAACAGAGGACCTGAAGTATTGTTGATAGCAGGATTGAGTTTGGTACTGCAGACCTTACACAAACTTGAGATTGACATGCAAAATAACTTGTAAAGATAAAAAATACTTGGCCAGCTACCTTTGTAAATGACAGTGGGGAGGGAGTCCTATCATTGTACCACACCAGGGTAGTCTGTAGTTTGTCTCTAGAAAAAACAAACTCCATCCTCTTCCATGTTAGTATCATTCTCAAGGAAAACCAGGAAAGAAGTCACCATTTATTTGATCTCATCTATTCATCTTTCTTTTACATTAAATGAAAAGCTAAAGCTCTTTGATCGTACTGTGCTAAGAGGTTTGGGGTTGAGTTTTGGGTGCTGGGGGGGGGGGGTATTAATGGACACATTGGACACTTTCATTTGTCACATTATATTTCTCGTAAGTTCATTGACAATAGCATTGCAGTAATGAACCATTACTACTTAGGTAGTTTTCACTGGACAAGTTTACTGGACAAGGAATAAGAAAATCACCAAAGTAGGCTATATTTCAAAGACAGATGTGTTAGGTGTTAACAAAAGTTTTTTTTTTTAAAGTTCTAACAATTTAGATATTATTCTGACACTAAACAGATGCTTAGTTTTGTCGTCAGTGTTCCTATACTATAACTCAAACATGTAGACCATCTAACATGTTACCATTAGCAGCTTTCCTAGATATTAGAATTGCCTCTGAAATAGCATTTTCTGATTCTGCACTCTCAAGTCCATATCGTAGTTAGAATAACTAGTGAAGGGGAAACAGTATGACTCCTTCACAGCTAAATAAATTTCAGCCTGAGTTAAAATCCACCCAATCCTGAAAAAGAGGGGTTTCATGGACCTCTGATCCTGTATGTCAAACCATATATTAATCAAACTAACAGATTATTATAATTTTTTAATCATAATTTTGAATCATAATTTTATACAGCAGCAGCATGCTCACACACGTTAGATCATTGTAGTAGTTTCTTTGTGTGCATACTTGTTCATGCGTCATGATGTCATCAAAATTCAGTTCAGCTTCCTGCGTGGTGGAGTGATGGTGGTAACATTATCCATGAGGTCTTCTGAACATTGGTTATTTTTGCATGAAGCTTATCAGTCATCACAGTACCATCCATGTTATCAGACCAGTAGACTTAGTTGTTCATCATTCATTAACGCTTCACGGCCCTTCTTAAGCTTCATTCGTTAATTGATCGAGTTCTCGACTTTGAGAGAAACAGCGTTACCTAATGAGCGGCGTGGTTGCACCTTGAGACTTACGTTATTTTACTCACCAGTGTATTTACCACCGTTTCTGAAGTTTGAGGCACCATTCTATTTATTCAGGATATACTTTTCTTTTCACTTAAATCATGTCGTCCTGGACATTGCCTTCAATGCCTCAGTTTCACTGCATCAGAGTACGTTGAGAGGCAAATCAGTATCGAGAAATAATCCAATTTATGAATATGCATATCACTCTTAACCAGCATTGTAGATAGTGTGTAACAAACAGGGTGTTTGTCGGTAACTTTATCATTCTGCTCGTCCAATGAAAGGAAGTAATCTGCCCATGTTGTATCCCCGCCCAGCCATGTTTGACCTTGGATGTTCAGCCTCCCTGATGCTAGGAAAAAGAACATGCACAACCAGTCAGCATAGACAATTATTAAATTGGAAGGTTCCACTGTGCTTAATGATCGGGAATAGGTATTGCAATTGTCCTTATTATTCCATTCTTGTTGAGCTTTGGGACAGGTAACTTGAGTGTAAATTCAATTGCTGTGGGGGGAGGTGGGGGTGGGAGTAGGAGAAAAAGCAACTTTGATCGTTGCTCGCCACAGAAATAGTTGTTGTAACTGAGGTGATAAGCTGTGGAAGCTACTTACCAAGAAAAGTAGAGGTGCAGGCAAGTGCTGTATGGACACAGATATGACTCGATGTTAGAAAAGTGCTTTTAATATTCTTGATTTCGATATTATTGACTCTTCCAGAAGGAGAGCAGAGGGAAGACGAGAAGAAAATCCACCAGCTCTGATCAAACACAACAACAGGCTTGCCAGGTTCCACCTCCACCAATAAGAAACAACCCACCTATAGCAGGAGATCCCCCCATTTATGGTGCTACAGGGGGCAACGGTGTGGCCAGTAATATGGAAGAGGAAGGACCACCCAAAACTGTTCCGCTTGCCAGGGAAAGGTATCAAGTGTAACATATCTTCATTTAAACCTTTAAGCCAATGACCCAAGATCTTCCAGACCCCCCACCCCTTGGAATGGATGCTCGGAAGGCATGAAAGCATGAGAGCGTTGTGGTTAAGGCAGTGAACTTGTGATCTAAGGATTACAGGTTCAAGTCCTGGCCAGATCATTGCATTGTGTCCTAGGGCAAGGCGCTTTATCTACACTCTCTCTCTTCACCCAGGTGTATAAATGGGGACTTGCGAGGTAACTTGTAAATATAGTTGTGTGCGCCGGTTTGTGGCTGCACCCTATGGGAAGTCCCCCGGGGGACACGTTGTGGCGCACTGTGGTGCCCCAGGACAGATTGATTGAATTGTGCACACTTTGGTGTGTAGGTGTGACAAGTTACCAATGACTAAAGTTAATTTGTAAAGTCGTGTGAGAGGGCCTTGGCCCTGAACAAGACTGTAAACCTAAATATAAATAAAAAGTAAAATGGAAGTTAGTTTTGACCATCTTGATCATTGTCGGCATACTCCCAAAACTGTCAATGAATATTTTGATCTGGGGGAAAAGCTGGTGACCCGGCAAGGATTCTTCTCGACCCACAGTTGGTTTAAAGGAATATCTTATTCATAGGGAACTACGAGTACAATGGCAGACCAGAAACTTTCCATAATAACTCTGGTATTTCATGTGCAGCTTTTTATAATATTATCCTGTCTGTTGATTTCAAACAGGTATCGTGTCGTGGACTCTTACCCGGCTCACAGCGATGTGGAGCTAGCGCTTAACCTTGGAGATACCATCTTTGTACATAAAAAGAGAGAAGATGGCTGGTACAAAGGAACCTCACACAGAACTGGCAAGACAGGGTTGTTCCCAGGAATCTTTGTGGAGAAGTTATGACAGCCTGCCCCGGGCCAATATTCAGCTAGACAGTTAGTTTAATAGATGGCCAAATTACATAACTAAATGTGAAGAGATTTCAGCAGCTGCTAAACACAGGAAAGACAATTGTGTCTGGACACAGACACCTGATATCTTTTTGAACCAATGGTTTCGTCTAGTCAGTATATAACCCTTTGGATGATATGCTGTAGAAAGCAGCAGTGTGGATGAGTCTGTTTCCTTTTAACCCCAGAGGAATGAACGTTCAAGCCAGTGAGAGGTCACTGTGCCCATTGAGTTTCCTATGCAATTTCCTTCCATTCCATGAGAAGTATTTCATCGTTGTAAATTAGAAGTATAAGAGATTATTCATTTTTTGCTGCCTGAGCAGTACCACCAGTTTATTAGTGGTTAAAAGTATTCATGTAAGTGACGAGGATGGAATCTGAAACAGTTGTATCGTAAAAATCACCACGGTATAAAATGTACTTGAACGTTACCATGTGTTGCAAGGTGGTGGCGGTTGGATTTACAGAAGATTTATTTTTGTAACCTATTATTAACTAAGTCATTGCTTTTTGTTAACCTATGGACTGCCTATGTGTTTTAGGGCAATTGTGCTGTATGATTCCTTGCCTATAGCTCACAAGTTAAGTCCTGAACTTACAATATGAATACCTCAGTAGTATTAACTATGCTTATTCTTTTTCGGATTAATAGTTCTTTAAACATAGCCCTCAGTAAGATGAGTACTTGTATTTGAAATTTTAGCAAAATTATGTTTAAATTTTTCCGACTAAAAAAAAAATCATGTTTAAATTTTTCTGATTTAAAAAGTTTCAATTCAGTGTGTTCTGAATCGACTAGGAGATGCTAATATCGTATTGGGGTAACCCAACCTGGTAACAATTGGTTCCATACTTTATCGGTTAAAGGCACTGCCAGTAGTAATAACTATGCTTATTCTGTTTTTGGATTAATATTTCTTTTAATCAAAGCCCTTAGTAACATGGGTAAGTAACTTGTATTTGAAATTTTAACAAAATCATGTTTAACTTTTTATGGTTTACAAGTATCAATTCAGTGTGTATTGCATCAACTAGGTAATGAAAATATTGTATTGGGGTAACCCCAAACTGTAACAAATTGGTTCCATAGTATATCGGTTAAAGAGTCAAATCCTTTATCTCCATTGAAGTCTCAAAGACTGGTTTGAAACTGATAAAATCTATGCAAAGTTATATACTTACATGCAAATGGGTTATGTATATACAACAATAATAAAGTATGCTTGTATTTTACACATCTTCCACCAGTTCTGTTACAACGAGAAGTGTGGTCTTTAAGCTTTTACAAGGGCAAGTGAGGAATTCTGCTGATCCAAGTGCCTGGTTGTTTAATAATTTCAAGAGAGTGTTGGTAAACAGATGATATGGTACCTCCCAATTGCCCACAAGTAATACTTGAATTGCCTTCACTCTTTTCTTCAACATAAATGCCTTTTTACCATCATCAAATTTGTTCGTGCCTAAACAGTGAATCACCACCAATAACAAACAGCTATTGGAAGTAATAATAACCGAGTTCACCTTAACTGGTGTTATTGAGATGCTCGCAGCCTTCAGTCTAAAACTGAAAGTTACATATTGTTTAGTAGGGATAATCATAAATTCAAAGCAGATTTTAAAAATTGCTTTGTCGATGTGTAAAACAGTATTTTAGCTAGCAACTCTTTTAATATCCTTTGAAGCATTTTTTTTATTAAACGAAACATCATTAACTCTTTGTAATGATGTAACTAAAACAAAAGAGGCTGTGTACAACAAAGGAAGGAACTGTCGGAAAATCATAGTATTCAACTGAGAGTAGAAAGAAAACGGAAAGTAAACAATATTTTGGTTGCATCGCTGATAGAAAGATTAAATCTTTAATTTATTCAGTTTAATTGTTTTGTCTTCATCTTAATAATATTGATATTTAAAGTGACCTTACATGATCCCACCTTCTTTGTCTTATGATAATAATCCATGTTGTGTAATGTGACAGATATTTGTGCATCGTTGATGCTTCCAATAACATAATCAATATTAATAATTTAAAGAGAAATCAATAGATTTATTAATAATATATTAACAGCTGAAACTAACTAACCATATCTCGTCTCTTCAAAGTCTCTCCTCTATATTGTTAAATTGTTCGTCCAATCATATTACTCCACTTAAGGTTCTTAAACCCCCCCCCCCCTTAATTTAATTAATGGTAGCAGTCAGAAGCTTAATGACGTTTGAGCCGAATCAGGGTCACTACTGATGACCTTTGATCATTTCCAAATCAAGAATGATGAATTGGGGAATATGAAAGTTTATTGTCTCTGATAAATACCTGACCGGAACAGCCAAGTGTTAATCTATTTAAGGATGTCCTTTTAATCTATTTAAGGATGTCCTTGCCCCTACTGGGTTTCCTCATTCATTTGCATCGGCTCTCTCTCCACCTTTGGCTGTTTGTCAAGTGCTACCTTAGCCAAACTACCAGCAACGATTCCGGCAAACAGGATAGCACCGACTCGGTTGTTTGAACGAAACTTTTTCCAGCAATCTTCGGGATCGTTGATATTGAGAGTTCCAATCTGAAAGGAAACGACAAAAATTAGACGAAAATAATGACTTTGAGAATGGACGTACAATAAAGTCCTTTTCCCTTTTTATAGACAACCCTGGTGGCTATCACCTAATATTAGACTTGCCGAGTCGAAAAGTTTGTGGAAGAAGATTAATATGAGTCACACCTTTTGTTTTCTTCTTGAAAACCGTTAATTACAAACGGAGGAATTGAATGTCCTACTTTATCTAGATGAGTCAAGGTCGTCCGTTATCTGCCTAGCACCATTAAATACTTCAAGCTGGGTCAGTTTTAATTCCATTTTCTTCACTGGCCTCGATGGTCTGATTAGTTTCTAATTAGTAGCCTAATTGACCTGGTAGCTCATAGCCTGTCATAGAAGAAACTAATTTCCTGAGATGGACTCTGATAAGTATTCTATTTTAATCTCTAACCTGAACACCCAGATGTGCAGCTATCAGTGCTGTGGCGATGTAGTACGGGACTGTTTGGTCTGACATGTACCCAGTCAGGACTAGACTGCTGACCATGGTGAAGCTAAAGCCGGTCAGCCATATCTTGGTTCTGTCACCGAGAAGGATGGAGGTCGATTTGAGGCCAATCATCAGATCATCATCTTTATCCTAAACGACAATAAAGAAAAGATGTTTCGTTACCAAACACATCCATTTTATGCCAAAGAACGATCTTTTGACTTGCGAAGTAATCATAGGCGTAGGAGGCGGGGGGCTGCAGCCCCCCCCCCCAACCAAAATTTTTGTGAAAGTTCGGGCAATATGCTGAGAAGTTTTTGGGCAGCTACTGAAAAAAAAAAATTTGCAATGTGTTTTTCAAATGGTTAAACTTATATTTTTATTATCATTATTATTGTTATGACTTCCCCAATAATTCTTACCAATATGGAAGGGTAATAACACGGAAAATGATTGTATGTTAAATGGCATGTGATGTAATAACCAAGTGAAAAATTTTGGTTATATTTTTCGGGCAAGTCGTTACAGCCCCCCCCCCCCCAAATCAAATTAGGCTCCTACACCTATGGAAGTAAAGCACAATCGTACATTTCCAAGCAATTGAAAGTACAACTTGCACAAACACAAAGAGAAAGCTTCAGCTTGCCCTTAGGACAGTTTCTTAAGTTTTCCTGAAGGAAAGTACCCTTCAAGACACTATCCATTCTCTGTCTCTCTGATGAAAAACATGCTTTGCATGCTACCAGTTAAGCCAATAGATATTGTCATATAGATATAATGAACACAATGTATTAAGCACAATATTATAGCACATGTATAAAGAATACCATTTGGTGTCAATGGTGTGTGTCTATTTATTTTAGCTGTGTGCTAGCAGATTGACTAATATTGTGTCTGGTGACTGCAGTGTAACATTGTATCACATGTGATGTAATTTGTAAGTATAGAAAAGAGCTCTACTTGGAGAGATACTACCCAAACTAGCTCCTTTAAAGGTCTGTTCAGGGTTCACTATTACTTTAAAGGTTATCAATAACGCCCTCAAATATGCTAGAAAGTCCAACATTGGCATAGCGTTTAGGGTTCCTATTTATTATCGTTTAGAATTGGGTGTTTATTACTATCTGTTTTAGGCTTTTACAATAATTGTCTTACTGTACTATAGTTTCTCAAACATTGACTGTGATTTAATCTTTTGTGCAATTTTTAATTGTTTTTTATTTTACTATTTACATACTTCTGAATTTGTTTTGGACTATATGCGTTCAGGTTTAGTAAATGTTTTTATATATTTTTTTGATTATCGTTTAGTACGGGTGTTTTTAATATTGTTGCTTTAGGCTTTTACATTTTATGCCTTATTGGTTCTATATATTTAATATTTTGGTTTTTGTTACTACTTGTTTTTAGGTTTTACATTTGTAAAGCACTTTGAGCAGCTTTGCTGATTATGCGCTATATAAATATTACTTATTATTATTATTATAGCCATGCTCAGACTTAAGAGGATTGAAGATCCGCTCTCAAGGCACTGCCTCCTATTTGCACTCCTCAATGTCTAAGTTCCGTAAGAATATCTTTAGAGGGCCAAGAACATTCAGGAAAGTTCTTTCAAAGAGTCTAAGCAATGTTTAGCATGTTGAGGCAAGTACTGATGATTCATAAATGGTCACTCAATTTGTAGCTTATCTATGTTTTATATCACCTGATGACCATAGATGGTGTCATACACCAAGGTCCAAGACACCCCAGCAACGTACAGTGGGAGCACAACACCCCAGTCACACGACCCTTTCACTGCTGCCCAACCAAGCAGAGCTCCCCAGTTGAAAGTTAATCCTAGTAAGAGAAAACATGAATGTTTACAGCAGATAACATTAGTTAAAAGGGTCATTGATCTTAATACAGTGAACACACAGAGAGTTGCAAGTTCTCTGTTCTGTGATCCAATCCTCTCTGATCATCTCTGAATAGTTGTAGATGAGAAAGGAAACTCATGGTAACGACAAATAAGTTTATTTTGACTGAGCGATGAAATATTTTACATCAATCTTTATCAATATAACTGCGTTTACTTATATCGCTATTAACTGGGGTTTCTAGTGAGTGGGACCATTAGTTTCCCCAAAAATTGAATGTTCAAATAAACAATTTGTGCAAACTATGGTTAAATCACTTCTGCAGTTGAGTATGGTACCAAACTCAACCCAAACTACAGAATCCTTCACAGCTAGTGAAGGCTACAAAGGTAAGATTATTATTACCTAAGACAGCCTGAGGCTCACACTACTCATGCAGGCTCCAAAGGTAAGATTATAATTACCTAAGACAGCCTGAGGCCAGTATGTAATTCTCTTCATCAGAGGGTAGGTGACGACAAATAACATTGAAGAAGCACCCAGAATCACGCTGAAATACAATGAGGGAGAGATAACATGGTAAGGACTGGAGAAATCAATGCAAAGAGAGAGTCAATGTGCATGTATGTGTAAGTATTACTGTTAGCTTCACCCACATCTTTGAAGTGATAAGCATCCACAGTATGATGCATGAAAACAATGAGGAAAGGTCACATCAACTGCAAATATCATCTGGTGTGGGCAGGGGATGGGGGAGGGGGGTGGGGGAAGGTCCATGTGTAAGTATTACTGAAAGCCTTATCGCACTGTAGTATAATCTAAACTCAAATCTATGAATGGATATATTGACCATGAGTTTGATATATTCTCATCTGGAAGAAAGTCAACAAAGTTAAAATCAAACCAAGTTAATATCAAACCTAAATAGGTCTGGGTCAATCGTTTGGACATGCAAACAACCTGCAGAAATTAGTACAACATTCTAAAGTGGAACTACTGTTTGGCAAGGTCTCCAGGATATTCAAGTCAGAAAATAAGTCATAGGCTTTCATATGGACTTACCTATACCAGTTTAAGGAGAGAAGTACTGCCAATCCTAGAGAGAGCTGGCCTCCCAGGAACACCAAGGCTTGGAATGGAGTGATATCTCCAGCAGCGAGAGGCCTATTCTTTGTTCGTTCCACCTGGTGATAAAAGTGACCGACAAGTCTTAAATCAAATACGAATACAGTCTCGTTGAAAGGAATAGTGTCATCTATTATATAAGCAATCTACTGAAATTTAAATTAATGTCATTCCCTGAGCGTAGTGGACTTCCTTTATCTAGTTACATTTCATAAAGACTGGTCATAGGACATTATCATTTCTCCCTCAATTGGTTAATTTGTTCTTTCCAGTGCATACTTACCTTATCCTCATTTCTTTTCTCCTAAATGTGAGTGAGATTTTTGAAAAGTAGCAATTCTGAGGAAGTTTTTTACAAAACTTTGACAAGAACATGCACGACCAGATAATTAATTACTTTTAATTAAATAATTTGGAATTCGTTAAGTTTTGTTCTTCTGCTTTGTTCTTGACCACATAACTATTGAGAAAAGGACAATTGATACCATTTAGTCATTACTCACGGACTTGTCAAAGTCTTTGTCCCACATGTCGTTTATAGTACAGCCAGCGCCTCTCATGATCAACGCACCCACTCCGAACAAGGCTAGCAGCGACAGATCAGGGAATTGGCCAGGTTGGGCGGCTAGAGCTATACTCCACGCACCTGGCCAGTACAATAGCCAACTACCTGAGGATGGAATAAATACGTCAATTGTCTCGTAACGACAATGCACTGTGTTTGCATAATGTACAAGACATTTAAAAGCAGGATGTACAGCACTACAGAGATGTGCATCACCTCACACAATACTGTTGATATTAATAATGTGGACACATAATACTGTGGACATTATCACAAAAAGTGGACATATGAGCCATTTTTTTATTCTCGTAAGAGCTTGTGATATATAATGCCGATGCCTGGAATTACATTCTAAAAATAACCATTTCCATTGGTATAGTTTGGTAAAGTTGGCATATTATAGTTTTACAGACTGATTTGGTTCCAATTAACTACTCTGTCATCGACTTAGCGAAGAGACAAAAAGGCTGTCACCATGCTTTAAAAGAGCACAGAATTGGTCATATATCATAAGAAAAGAATGGTGAACTGTACAAGTTCAATAACTGAAAACACTCATACGTTTATGTTTACACCATGGCTGCAGATATACAGTTGCATATCTTGCAGTAATTCAAAGGGGTGATTCCTTCTATTACATCATAGACAAACCTAAATAGTTCACATACCGATAGGTTTATCAAGTCTCATTAATTTCAAGTACGGCTGCATCTTCTTGGGTGCTCCGTCCACCAACGAAGCTGGACGTAAGCTCAATCTACGATGCTGCTTTCTCTGTGTCGACACCAGACTCAAGAAGCTGTAACATGTTGTTTCCCCGGTCTCGAGAGATTGCGGCAGATTGTAATGGGAATGATATCTCCTAACCATTTGTCTTTCGTCGCATTCTGCTACGGAAGAGTCGACTATAGTTAAGTTTTGGTGTCGCCTGTTACATCGCGATTTCTCATTATACGGCATCAAGCATCTACTCTCATGGTATGATGATGACTGACACAACGTTGGAGCTGAATGAACCACTTTTGTCCACCAAGAGAGATAGCAGTGCCTGGATAAAACACTACAAAGCCTCAAAACTTCCATATCTCTGGAGAAAGGACAAAAGCACAAATATTAATATGGGTTGATGTTCTTTCTTTGGCTGGCTGTATAATACATTCTCTTTCCAAAGAACCTTCTAGTTTGCTTTGCTGCACAATATTTTTTCAATTGGAAAATGTACACTTATCTCACATTAATTAGTTGATGTAGAATGATGTATGAAGTATGGCCATGGCAATTTTTCACCCAAATTGGCCGGTTGCATCACAGAATACCGGCAACCCAAATATCTGGATTTGTCCCACTCTTGTGTGATCAACAGAACAATGTAACATGCACAACAGATTTCTGCTGAACCTTTCCAAGCAATTCCTTTGGGTATGGAATGAAACTGAATACTCTTTTCACATCCCATACAGTAGAACACAAATTTCTGACCTGGTGAGATACCATTTGCAGGCCCTTTGTCAGACATCAATGTTTTACACGATCCCCAGGCATTAAATATCAAAACCATCTAACACATGGCTCAGATTGAGTCCGGTTGAGCTGTCCACTTGTTTTGAGGGATACCCTGGTTAGTGTGCTGTCTTTTACAAGAAACTTTCAAAACTTTCCTCAAAACCTTGTAACTTATCTGCTTTCATGGAATCATGGATGATGCCTTCTGTTTGTTGTTTGGTCCTGAAAATCTGGAATAGTTGGCAGAGCTTTTATTTTCTTGTCTTAAGTCTTCAAGACTAAAGATCCAGAGAGCAATCTACACAAATCTCCTTATTACAGACAGCCCTCATAAATTTAAGATCAGGGTTTCTCTATACATGCTCAGACTTTGCCACACCCTCTTCTTGATCCATGTCTAACCCCAGAAGAGTGATGAACACACAAATGTGTACAACATTAGACCAATATAACCAATAAATAGGGAAACTATTCATTGGCAATGAAGTAATTCAGTGTTTTAAGCTAGCAATATACAAGTGGTAACAGAATACCATGGTATAAATCAACCAAAGTATATTGTTGACTTCACCAATGTAGAGACGTGATACAGAGATGGGGACAAACAGAGAGATGTACTGTACACAGTTTGAAGGTCTGTGGTCTACTGAATGTATTTTTTTTTACCTAAGAAGTCACTTTTTACCCTGTATAATGCTCTTGTGCTTCCCCATCTCAACTATACAGTAGTCTTCTTGTCTGGGGCAATACACAGTCAACTCTACTTAACAGTTTATTAAAGTTACAGAAACGTGTTATCCGCAATATAAACCAGACTCATTACATCTAGCATACTGCTCCTCTCGTTATAGACTCCAATACATTAACTTTATATGATTTGTACAAGTACCAACTAGGTATATTTATGTACAAATTTCATCATGGTCTTCTCCCACCAGCTTTTAATAACTTTTATACTTGCAATTCTAGTTATCACACTTATAACACTCGTTCGATGAATATGCTACACCATCATTACTCTAGAACTAGTCTTAACCATTCTCAAATTCGTAGCACAGGTGTACCCTTCTGGAATTCTCTAAATCATGTCATTAAAATTTCTCCAACACTCAATACTTTTAAGGAATAAACTAAAACAATACCTACTGCATAGCAATCCATTTTAGTTGTACTTCCTGTTTTTTTTTCCCTCTTATACTTCTTTCTTTCTCTTTTCATAAGATTTTGACTTTGTTGGGGTTTTTTTTTTTTGGGGGGGGGGTGGTGGGGTGGGTGTTGTACTTTGCACTTTCTTTGTAACAAAGGGACCAGACCAGAAAAGTATCCACTTATTTCTGGTTCCTCTACTTCCATCTCACATATATATTATTTCAATACTCTATATTTACGTTTAATGTATTTGATACCATCTATATTTGGCCGTGGCTATTCTTACGACGAGTCGTAACAATTATTTATAAACTATTCTTACGACAAAGGCAAATTCAAGCGCAGTAAAGTAAATAAAGCAACTGCGCATGTAGTACTGTAGGGGTAACCCTAACCATAAACATAACCCTAAACCTCAATCCTAACCCTTACCCTAACCGGAAATTATTGTTTCTCCTCGTCGTAAAAATAGTACTCCTGGTCATGAAAATAGCAACTGCGCATGCGTAGTCGGGAATTATTCTTACGACTAGTCGTAACAATAGCCACTTTGTCTATATTTATCCTAAACTGTTCAAAATGTAAAATAATGGAATGTAAAATAAATTCAATTCAATATTCTGTTCATCATTACTGCATTGCGAAGGTTACATTATATTACTTAACACATAAAACAATGGCATTCATAGCATACAATGCCATTATAGTACATGAGAGGTACACAGAATTCCGGACCGTCCACTACAAATTAGCCTAAGCCCTAACTTAGGCCTGCACTGTACTATGTATCCTACGTACGAGTACGGCAAAGAATGTTGCTTGTGGCCACGGTACTGCTGCTGGATGAGGTTCACACTGAACAATGCTTCTTACATTTGCATCTTGACCTTTACCTCTTTCGACGATTACAATGAAACAAAATGGGTTGTACTCACACCTGTACTTCTTTACTAGTTTTGCTATGGGTCTGAAGTTTTCCGCACATTAACGCTGGATAATGAGGTGTTACACGTCGTCTGCTACGTCTTAAAATGTGAACACGATGTAACCATCTACTAATACAAGATTCCGGTCAAATATATTTCTGTTGCAGTAACTACCACCTCCCCGCACCACTTCCAGTGGCGGCGGAACCGGGGGGGCTTGGGGGGGCTCAGCCCCCCAATGAAAAAGTTGAGGGGGCAAATGCATGATAAGCCCCCCCCCCCCAATATTTACCAAGGCTCCGAAACGTGCATCTGCCCATTTTTCAATGCATACTTGTCGATCTGTCCGATGCACACGTATACTATATATATAGGTGTAATAATTTTAGTAATTGCTGGGGGACCCTCGGCCCGTCCCCTGGCTATAGACCACATTGTCACCCCAACCGCGTCTTCACGCCCCGTGAAAAGTGGAAGCAGTGAGTGTGAGTACCGGTAAGCGTAACACAAATTCGTCTTAGGCCAATGACTTGCCTCATTTCAGCCAGTTCTCCAACATCCCCTTACTTAGTGGCGGAGCGTCCATATATACAGTCAGGGGCGGATGCCCCCCCCCCCCTGACGGACTCAAATGGACTGCTGGCGCCCTTTTCAGCTTTTCACTACTTTTTACTTATTCGCGATTATTGACTATTTTATTGCGCTCTCATATACCTATTGACATTTGTCATATTCTGTTGGTGTAATTTTTCGACAAAATGGAGACGACACATTTTTATTCTCCGTTAATCTGCAAATTAGCAAGGCCCGGAAAGGGTCATTTCCTGCAATCTAGGGAGTATCTTTTCTCAAAAATTTTCTGTACGCTCCGCGCCAACTTGTGGTGGCGCTCCGCTTAGATAGTGTCGAAAGCGCCCCTACAGACCATTCTTGCCCCCCCTGACCAATACCCCTAGCTCCGCCACTGCCCTTACTACACTCAAAAACGTCTTTGCGAGTACACTACGAGGAATAGCTACTCTCTTAAAATACCATCGAACATACAAATTACAATGTTTTTACAGACTTTTAGGTGCAATCTGAGAAATTGCAGGCTTGAGACCCATATTTTAGGGCTAGGTATTCACAGCATTAAACACTCGGGAAGTGCCGTTTCCGGCCATCTGGGGGTTTGAAAAAACCCAAAATTTCTTGTACGCTCCGCGCCAACCGATGGTGGCGCTCCGCTTAGATAGTCTCCACACATTAGCCCCCCCCCAATAATTTTTCCGTTCCGCCGCGCCTGACCACTTCCCGACTAACGTGATTTTGGGAAAGAAATCCCTAGTCCTACTTCTCCATCTCGCTTATTGATAAATTACTACCGTGTACATACGTTGGAACGGAAGCGTAGAAGGTACATTGCATTGACGAGTTACCAACTTGACAAAACGACAATTATCTGCAAATTGACGAGTTGACGAGATGGTAACGTGACAAAATTCAGAAAATTGACGTTTTGACGAGATAACGGATCTCGTCAATGCAACAATTTTCTGCAAATTGACGAGTTGCACACTTACTACCATCTCGACAAGATGACAAAATTCAGAAAATTGACAAGTTGACGAGATAACGGATCTCGTCAATGCATGAATTTTCTGAATTTTGTCATCTTGTCGAGATGGTATACATAGTAAGTGTGCAACTCGTCAATTTGCAGAAAATTGTTGCATTGACGAGATCCGTTATCTCGTCAACTCTTCAATTTTCTGAATTTTGTCATCTTGTCGAGATGGTGGTAAGTTTAGGAAGAGAAGGGGCTGATTACGAATCTGAACTTTATTTTGGAATTGGGTACCAAATTGAGATACTTTTTTAACTTTGCATGACAAAACACCTATTTTTGGCGCAAATAGACATGATATGGACAAAAAGCCTTTCCCGGTCAGATAATTACACGAAATTGGTGTATAACAAAGACAAGAGTGTCTTCTACTTCACGTCTAATTTTAATGTCGATGGGTGTTTCAGAGAGGACAAGAGAGGGGGCTGAAAAGAGGGGGTTTTCCAAATTTTGCACTTATAAAGAACAGTCACGTATTTCTATCTTGTACTTTGGGACCACGTTTCTCCCGAACGGAAGCAGATATGGACCTGGGAGTTGCAGATTTGGGCTCCTGAGCATCGATTACTCCCTGTTACGTCTTTCGGGCGAAATCGATTTTGGGTCAATTTTTGGCAATTTTTATTTGCGCCAAAAATAGGTGTTTTGTCTGAAAAGTGAAAAAAGTACCTCTTTTTGGTACCCAATTCCAAAATAAAGTTCAGATTCGTAATCAGCGTGTCGCGAACTACCAGAAAAGATCCACATTTATCGACTTTGCGACAACAAGTTTTTTTCACCTCAATAAAAGTAAGAGCGGAAAAACTTTTACGACGAACAAAGGATTAAAATCTTTTGTTGTCCCTAAAAGTTTTTCGCTTTTCTATTGTTCACCTGAAGTTGCAAACTGAGCGAAAAAAGTGTCATAAGAGGGCGCAAAGGCGATAAATGTGTATCTTTTCTGGTAGTTCGCGACACGCTGATTACGAATCTGAACTTTATTTTGGAATTGGGTACCAAATTGAGATACTTTTTTTACTTTGCATGACAAAACACCTATTTTTGGCGCAAATGGACATGATATGGACAAAAAGCCTTTCCCGGTCAGATAATTACACGAAATTGGTGTATAACAAAGACAAGAGTGTCTTCTACTTCACGTCTAATTTTAATGTCGATGGGTGTTTCAGAGAGGACAAGAGAGGGGGCTGAAAAGAGGGGGTTTTCCAAATTTTGCACTTATAAAGAACAGTCACGTATTTCTATCTTGTACTTTGGGACCACGTATCTCCCGAACGGAAAAAGATATGGACCTGGGAGTTGCAGATTTGGGCTCCTGAGCATCGATTACTCCCTGTTACGTCTTTCGGGCGAAATCGATTTTGGGTCAATTTTTGGCAATTTTTATTTGCGCCAAAAATAGGTGTTTTGTCTGAAAAGTGAAAAAAGTACCTCTTTTTGGTACCCAATTCCAAAATAAAGTTCAGATTCGTAATCAGCGTGTCGCGAACTACCAGAAAAGATCCACATTTATCGACTTTGCGACAACAAGTTTTTTCACCTCAATAAAAGTAAGAGCGGAAAAACTTTTACGACGAACAAAGGATTAAAATCTTTTGTTGTCCCTAAAAGTTTTTCGCTTTTCTATTGTTCATCTGAAGTTGCAAACTGAGCGAAAAAAAGTGTCATAAGAGGGCGCAAAGGCAATAAATGTGTATCTTTTCTGGTAGTTCGCGACACGCTGATTACGAATCTGAACTTTATTTTGGAATTGGGTACCAAATTGAGATACTTTTTTAACTTTGCATGACAAAACACCTATTTTTGGCGCAAATAGACATGATATGGACAAAAAGCCTTTCCCGGTCAGATAATTACACGAAATTGGTGTATAACAAAGACAAGAGTGTCTTCTACTTCACGTCTAATTTTAATGTCGATGGGTGTTTCAGAGAGGACAAGAGAGGGGGCTGAAAAGAGGGGGTTTTCCAAATTTTGCACTTATAAAGAACAGTCACGTATTTCTATCTTGTACTTTGGGACCACGTTTCTCCCGAACGGAAGCAGATATGGACCTGGGAGTTGCAGATTTGGGCTCCTGAGCATCGATTACTCCCTGTTACGTCTTTCGGGCGAAATCGATTTTGGGTCAATTTTTGGCAATTTTTATTTGCGCCAAAAATAGGTGTTTTGTCTGAAAAGTGAAAAAAGTACCTCTTTTTGGTACCCAATTCCAAAATAAAGTTCAGATTCGTAATCAGCGTGTCGCGAACTACCAGAAAAGATCCACATTTATCGACTTTGCGACAACAAGTTTTTTCACCTCAATAAAAGTAAGAGCGGAAAAACTTTTACGACGAACAAAGGATTAAAATCTTTTGTTGTCCCTAAAAGTTTTTCGCTTTTCTATATTGTTCACCTGAAGTTGCAAACTGAGCGAAAAAAGTGTCATAAGAGGGCGCAAAGGCGATAACTGTGTATCTTTTCTGGTAGTTCGCGACACGCTGATTACGAATCTGAACTTTATTTTGGAATTGGGTACCAAATTGAGATACTTTTTTTACTTTGCATGACAAAACACCTATTTTTGGCGCAAATAGACATGATATGGACAAAAAGCCTTTCCCGGTCAGATAATTACACGAAATTGGTGTATAACAAAGACAAGAGTGTCTTCTACTTCACGTCTAATTTTAATGTCGATGGGTGTTTCAGAGAGGACAAGAGAGGGGGCTGAAAAGAGGGGGTTTTCCAAATTTTGCACTTATAAAGAACAGTCACGTATTTCTATCTTGTACTTTGGGACCACGTATCTCCCGAACGGAAGCAGATATGGACCTGGGAGTTGCAGATTTGGGCTCCTGAGCATCGATTACTCCCTGTTACGTCTTTCGGGCGAAATCGATTTTGGGTCAATTTTTGGCAATTTTTATTTGCGCCAAAAATAGGTGTTTTGTCTGAAAAGTGAAAAAAGTACCTCTTTTTGGTACCCAATTCCAAAATAAAGTTCAGATTCGTAATCAGCGTGTCGCGAACTACCAGAAAAGATCCACATTTATCGACTTTGCGACAACAAGTTTTTTCACCTCAATAAAAGTAAGAGCGGAAAAACTTTTACGACGAACAAAGGATTAAAATCTTTTGTTGTCCCTAAAAGTTTTTCGCTTTTCTATTGTTCATCTGAAGTTGCAAACTGAGCGAAAAAAAGTGTCATAAGAGGGCGCAAAGGCAATAAATGTGTATCTTTTCTGGTAGTTCGCGACACGCTGATTACGAATCTGAACTTTATTTTGGAATTGGGTACCAAATTGAGATACTTTTTTAACTTTGCATGACAAAACACCTATTTTTGGCGCAAATAGACATGATATGGACAAAAAGCCTTTCCCGGTCAGATAATTACACGAAATTGGTGTATAACAAAGACAAGAGTGTCTTCTACTTCACGTCTAATTTTAATGTCGATGGGTGTTTCAGAGAGGACAAGAGAGGGGGCTGAAAAGAGGGGGTTTTCCAAATTTTGCACTTATAAAGAACAGTCACGTATTTCTATCTTGTACTTTGGGACCACGTATCTCCCGAACGGAAGCAGATATGGACCTGGGAGTTGCAGATTTGGGCTCCTGAGCATCGATTACTCCCTGTTACGTCTTTCGGGCGAAATCGATTTTGGGTCAATTTTTATTTGCGCCAAATATAGGTGTTTTGTCTGAAAAGTGAAAAAAGTACCTCTTTTTGGTACCCAATTCCAAAATAAAGTTCAGATTCGTAATCAGCGTGTCGCGAACTACCAGAAAAGATCCACATTTATCGACTTTGCGACAACAAGTTTTTTCACCTCAATAAAAGTAAGAGCGGAAAAACTTTTACGACGAACAAAGGATTAAAATCTTTTGTTGTCCCTAAAAGTTTTTCGCTTTTTTATTGTTCATCTGAAGTTGCAAACTGAGCGAAAAAAGTGTCATAAGAGGGCGCAAAGGCGATAAATGTGTATCTTTTCTGGTAGTTCGCGACACGCTGATTACGAATCTGAACTTTATTTTGGAATTGGGTACCAAATTGAGATACTTTTTTAACTTTGCATGACAAAACACCTATTTTTGGCACAAATAGACATGATATGGACAAAAAGCCTTTCCCGGTCAGATAATTACACGAAATTGGTGTATAACAAAGACAAGAGTGTCTTCTACTTCACGTCTAATTTTAATGTCGATGGGTGTTTCAGAGAGGACAAGAGAGGGGGCTGAAAAGAGGGGGTTTTCCAAATTTTGCACTTATAAAGAACAGTCACGTATTTCTATCTTGTACTTTGGGACCACGTATCTCCCGAACGGAAGCAGATATGGACCTGGGAGTTGCAGATTTGGGCTCCTGAGCATCGATTACTCCCTGTTACGTCTTTTGGGCGAAATCGATTTTGGGTCAATTTTTATTTGCGCCAAATATAGGTGTTTTGTCTGAAAAGTGAAAAAAGTACCTCTTTTTGGTACCCAATTCCAAAATAAAGTTCAGATTCGTAATCAGCGTGTCGCGAACTACCAGAAAAGATCCACATTTATCGACTTTGCGACAACAAGTTTTTTCACCTCAATAAAAGTAAGAGCGGAAAAACTTTTACGACGAACAAAGGATTAAAATCTTTTGTTGTCCCTAAAAGTTTTTCGCTTTTTTATTGTTCATCTGAAGTTGCAAACTGAGCGAAAAAAGTGTCATAAGAGGGCGCAAAGGCGATAAATGTGTATCTTTTCTGGTAGTTCGCGACACGCTGATTACGAATCTGAACTTTATTTTGGAATTGGGTACCAAATTGAGATACTTTTTTAACTTTGCATGACAAAACACCTATTTTTGGCACAAATAGACATGATATGGACAAAAAGCCTTTCCCGGTCAGATAATTACACGAAATTGGTGTATAACAAAGACAAGAGTGTCTTCTACTTCACGTCTAATTTTAATGTCGATGGGTGTTTCAGAGAGGACAAGAGAGGGGGCTGAAAAGAGGGGGTTTTCCAAATTTTGCACTTATAAAGAACAGTCACGTATTTCTATCTTGTACTTTGGGACCACGTATCTCCCGAACGGAAGCAGATATGGACCTGGGAGTTGCAGATTTGGGCTCCTGAGCATCGATTACTCCCTGTTACGTCTTTCGGGCGAAATCGATTTTGGGTCAATTTTTGGCAATTTTTATTTGCGCCAAATATAGGTGTTTTGTCTGAAAAGTGAAAAAAGTACCTCTTTTTGGTACCCAATTCCAAAATAAAGTTCAGATTCGTAATCAGCGTGTCGCGATCTACCAGAAAAGATCCACATTTATCGACTTTGCGACAACAAGTTTTTTCACCTCAATAAAAGTAAGAGCGGAAAAACTTTTACGACGAACAAAGGATTAAAATCTTTTGTTGTCCCTAAAAGTTTTTCGCTTTTTTATTGTTCATCTGAAGTTGCAAACTGAGCGAAAAAAAGTGTCATAAGAGGGCGCAAAGGCAATAAATGTGTATCTTTTCTGGTAGTTCGCGACACGCTGATTACGAATCTGAACTTTATTTTGGAATTGGGTACCAAATTGAGATACTTTTTTAACTTTGCATGACAAAACACCTATTTTTGGCGCAAATAGACATGATATGGACAAAAAGCCTTTCCCGGTCAGATAATTACACGAAATTGGTGTATAACAAAGACAAGAGTGTCTTCTACTTCACGTCTAATTTTAATGTCGATGGGTGTTTCAGAGAGGACAAGAGAGGGGGCTGAAAAGAGGGGGTTTTCCAAATTTTGCACTTATAAAGAACAGTCATGTATTTCTATCTTGTACTTTGGGACCACGTATCTCCCGAACGGAAGCAGATATGGACCTGGGAGTTGCAGATTTGGGCTCCTGAGCATCGATTACTCCCTGTTACGTCTTTCGGGCGAAATCGATTTTGGGTCAATTTTTGGCAATTTTTATTTGCGCCAAAAATAGGTGTTTTGTCTGAAAAGTGAAAAAAGTACCTCTTTTTGGTACCCAATTCCAAAATAAAGTTCAGATTCGTAATCAGCGTGTCGCGAACTACCAGAAAAGATCCACATTAATCGACTTTGCGACAACAAGTTTTTTCACCTCAATAAAAGTAAGAGCGGAAAAACTTTTACGACGAACAAAGGATTAAAATCTTTTGTTGTCCCTAAAAGTTTTTCGCTTTTTTATTGTTCATCTGAAGTTGCAAACTGAGCGAAAAAAGTGTCATAAGAGGGCGCAAAGGCGATAAATGTGTATCTTTTCTGGTAGTTCGCGACACGCTGATTACGAATCTGAACTTTATTTTGGAATTGGGTACCAAATTGAGATACTTTTTTTAACTTTGCATGACAAAACACCTATTTTTGGCGCAAATAGACATGATATGGACAAAAAGCCTTTCCCGGTCAGATAATTACACGAAATTGGTGTATAACAAAGACAAGAGTGTCTTCTACTTCACGTCTAATTTTAATGTCGATGGGTGTTTCAGAGAGGACAAGAGAGGGGGCTGAAAAGAGGGGGTTTTCCAAATTTTGCACTTATAAAGAACAGTCACGTATTTCTATCTTGTACTTTGGGACCACGTATCTCCCGAACGGAAGCAGATATGGACCTGGGAGTTGCAGATTTGGGCTCCTGAGCATCGATTACTCCCTGTTACGTCTTTCGGGCGAAATCGATTTTGGGTCAATTTTTGGCAATTTTTATTTGCGCCAAAAATAGGTGTTTTGTCTGAAAAGTGAAAAAAGTACCTCTTTTTGGTACCCAATTCCAAAATAAAGTTCAGATTCGTAATCAGCGTGTCGCGAACTACCAGAAAAGATCCACATTTATCGACTTTGCGACAACAAGTTTTTTCACCTCAATAAAAGTAAGAGCGGAAAAACTTTTACGACGAACAAAGGATTAAAATCTTTTGTTGTCCCTAAAAGTTTTTCGCTTTTCTATTGTTCATCTGAAGTTGCAAACTGAGCGAAAAAAAGTGTCATAAGAGGGCGCAAAGGCAATAAATGTGTATCTTTTCTGGTAGTTCGCGACACGCTGATTACGAATCTGAACTTTATTTTGGAATTGGGTACCAAATTGAGATACTTTTTTAACTTTGCATGACAAAACACCTATTTTTGGCACAAATAGACATGATATGGACAAAAAGCCTTTCCCGGTCAGATAATTACACGAAATTGGTGTATAACAAAGACAAGAGTGTCTTCTACTTCACGTCTAATTTTAATGTCGATGGGTGTTTCAGAGAGGACAAGAGAGGGGGCTGAAAAGAGGGGGTTTTCCAAATTTTGCACTTATAAAGAACAGTCACGTATTTCTATCTTGTACTTTGGGACCACGTATCTCCCGAACGGAAGCAGATATGGACCTGGGAGTTGCAGATTTGGGCTCCTGAGCATCGATTACTCCCTGTTACGTCTTTCGGGCGAAATCGATTTTGGGTCAATTTTTGGCAATTTTTATTTGCGCCAAATATAGGTGTTTTGTCTGAAAAGTGAAAAAAGTACCTCTTTTTGGTACCCAATTCCAAAATAAAGTTCAGATTCGTAATCAGCGTGTCGCGATCTACCAGAAAAGATCCACATTTATCGACTTTGCGACAACAAGTTTTTTCACCTCAATAAAAGTAAGAGCGGAAAAACTTTTACGACGAACAAAGGATTAAAATCTTTTGTTGTCCCTAAAAGTTTTTCGCTTTTTTATTGTTCATCTGAAGTTGCAAACTGAGCGAAAAAAGTGTCATAAGAGGGCGCAAAGGCAATAAATGTGTATCTTTTTTGGTAGTTCGCGACACGCTGATTACGAATCTGAACTTTATTTTGGAATTGGGTACCAAATTGAGATACTTTTTTAACTTTGCATGACAAAACACCTATTTTTGGCGCAAATAGACATGATATGGACAAAAAGCCTTTCCCGGTCAGATAATTACACGAAATTGGTGTATAACAAAGACAAGAGTGTCTTCTACTTCACGTCTAATTTTAATGTCGATGGGTGTTTCAGAGAGGACAAGAGAGGGGGCTGAAAAGAGGGGGTTTTCCAAATTTTGCACTTATAAAGAACAGTCATGTATTTCTATCTTGTACTTTGGGACCACGTATCTCCCGAACGGAAGCAGATATGGACCTGGGAGTTGCAGATTTGGGCTCCTGAGCATCGATTACTCCCTGTTACGTCTTTCGGGCGAAATCGATTTTGGGTCAATTTTTGGCAATTTTTATTTGCGCCAAAAATAGGTGTTTTGTCTGAAAAGTGAAAAAAGTACCTCTTTTTGGTACCCAATTCCAAAATAAAGTTCAGATTCGTAATCAGCGTGTCGCGAACTACCAGAAAAGATCCACATTAATCGACTTTGCGACAACAAGTTTTTTCACCTCAATAAAAGTAAGAGCGGAAAAACTTTTACGACGAACAAAGGATTAAAATCTTTTGTTGTCCCTAAAAGTTTTTCGCTTTTTTATTGTTCATCTGAAGTTGCAAACTGAGCGAAAAAAGTGTCATAAGAGGGCGCAAAGGCGATAAATGTGTATCTTTTCTGGTAGTTCGCGACACGCTGATTACGAATCTGAACTTTATTTTGGAATTGGGTACCAAATTGAGATACTTTTTTTAACTTTGCATGACAAAACACCTATTTTTGGCGCAAATAGACATGATATGGACAAAAAGCCTTTCCCGGTCAGATAATTACACGAAATTGGTGTATAACAAAGACAAGAGTGTCTTCTACTTCACGTCTAATTTTAATGTCGATGGGTGTTTCAGAGAGGACAAGAGAGGGGGCTGAAAAGAGGGGGTTTTCCAAATTTTGCACTTATAAAGAACAGTCACGTATTTCTATCTTGTACTTTGGGACCACGTATCTCCCGAACGGAAGCAGATATGGACCTGGGAGTTGCAGATTTGGGCTCCTGAGCATCGATTACTCCCTGTTACGTCTTTCGGGCGAAATCGATTTTGGGTCAATTTTTGGCAATTTTTATTTGCGCCAAAAATAGGTGTTTTGTCTGAAAAGTGAAAAAAGTACCTCTTTTTGGTACCCAATTCCAAAATAAAGTTCAGATTCGTAATCAGCGTGTCGCGAACTACCAGAAAAGATCCACATTAATCGACTTTGCGACAACAAGTTTTTTCACCTCAATAAAAGTAAGAGCGGAAAAACTTTTACGACGAACAAAGGATTAAAATCTTTTGTTGTCCCTAAAAGTTTTTCGCTTTTTTATTGTTCATCTGAAGTTGCAAACTGAGCGAAAAAAGTGTCATAAGAGGGCGCAAAGGCGATAAATGTGTATCTTTTCTGGTAGTTCGCGACACGCTGATTACGAATCTGAACTTTATTTTGGAATTGGGTACCAAATTGAGATACTTTTTTTAACTTTGCATGACAAAACACCTATTTTTGGCGCAAATAGACATGATATGGACAAAAAGCCTTTCCCGGTCAGATAATTACACGAAATTGGTGTATAACAAAGACAAGAGTGTCTTCTACTTCACGTCTAATTTTAATGTCGATGGGTGTTTCAGAGAGGACAAGAGAGGGGGCTGAAAAGAGGGGGTTTTCCAAATTTTGCACTTATAAAGAACAGTCACGTATTTCTATCTTGTACTTTGGGACCACGTATCTCCCGAACGGAAGCAGATATGGACCTGGGAGTTGCAGATTTGGGCTCCTGAGCATCGATTACTCCCTGTTACGTCTTTCGGGCGAAATCGATTTTGGGTCAATTTTTGGCAATTTTTATTTGCGCCAAAAATAGGTGTTTTGTCTGAAAAGTGAAAAAAGTACCTCTTTTTGGTACCCAATTCCAAAATAAAGTTCAGATTCGTAATCAGCGTGTCGCGAACTACCAGAAAAGATCCACATTTATCGACTTTGCGACAACAAGTTTTTTCACCTCAATAAAAGTAAGAGCGGAAAAACTTTTACGACGAACAAAGGATTAAAATCTTTTGTTGTCCCTAAAAGTTTTTCGCTTTTCTATTGTTCATCTGAAGTTGCAAACTGAGCGAAAAAAAGTGTCATAAGAGGGCGCAAAGGCAATAAATGTGTATCTTTTCTGGTAGTTCGCGACACGCTGATTACGAATCTGAACTTTATTTTGGAATTGGGTACCAAATTGAGATACTTTTTTAACTTTGCATGACAAAACACCTATTTTTGGCGCAAATAGACATGATATGGACAAAAAGCCTTTCCCGGTCAGATAATTACACGAAATTGGTGTATAACAAAGACAAGAGTGTCTTCTACTTCACGTCTAATTTTAATGTCGATGGGTGTTTCAGAGAGGACAAGAGAGGGGGCTGAAAAGAGGGGGTTTTCCAAATTTTGCACTTATAAAGAACAGTCACGTATTTCTATCTTGTACTTTGGGACCACGTATCTCCCGAACGGAAGCAGATATGGACCTGGGAGTTGCAGATTTGGGCTCCTGAGCATCGATTACTCCCTGTTACGTCTTTTGGGCGAAATCGATTTTGGGTCAATTTTTATTTGCGCCAAATATAGGTGTTTTGTCTGAAAAGTGAAAAAAGTACCTCTTTTTGGTACCCAATTCCAAAATAAAGTTCAGATTCGTAATCAGCGTGTCGCGAACTACCAGAAAAGATCCACATTTATCGACTTTGCGACAACAAGTTTTTTCACCTCAATAAAAGTAAGAGCGGAAAAACTTTTACGACGAACAAAGGATTAAAATCTTTTGTTGTCCCTAAAAGTTTTTCGCTTTTTTATTGTTCATCTGAAGTTGCAAACTGAGCGAAAAAAGTGTCATAAGAGGGCGCAAAGGCGATAAATGTGTATCTTTTCTGGTAGTTCGCGACACGCTGATTACGAATCTGAACTTTATTTTGGAATTGGGTACCAAATTGAGATACTTTTTTAACTTTGCATGACAAAACACCTATTTTTGGCGCAAATAGACATGATATGGACAAAAAGCCTTTCCCGGTCAGATAATTACACGAAATTGGTGTATAACAAAGACAAGAGTGTCTTCTACTTCACGTCTAATTTTAATGTCGATGGGTGTTTCAGAGAGGACAAGAGAGGGGGCTGAAAAGAGGGGGTTTTCCAAATTTTGCACTTATAAAGAACAGTCACGTATTTCTATCTTGTACTTTGGGACCACGTATCTCCCGAACGGAAGCAGATATGGACCTGGGAGTTGCAGATTTGGGCTCCTGAGCATCGATTACTCCCTGTTACGTCTTTTGAGCGAAATCGATTTTGGGTCAATTTTTGGCAATTTTTATTTGCGCCAAATATAGGTGTTTTGTCTGAAAAGTGAAAAAAGTACCTCTTTTTGGTACCCAATTCCAAAATAAAGTTCAGATTCGTAATCAGCGTGTCGCGATCTACCAGAAAAGATCCACATTTATCGACTTTGCGACAACAAGTTTTTTCACCTCAATAAAAGTAAGAGCGGAAAAACTTTTACGACGAACAAAGGATTAAAATCTTTTGTTGTCCCTAAAAGTTTTTCGCTTTTTTATTGTTCATCTGAAGTTGCAAACTGAGCGAAAAAAGTGTCATAAGAGGGCGCAAAGGCGATAAATGTGTATCTTTTCTGGTAGTCCGCGACACGCTGATTACGAATCTGAACTTTATTTTGGAATTGGGTACCAAATTGAGATACTTTTTTAACTTTGCATGACAAAACACCTATTTTTGGCGCAAATAGACATGATATGGACAAAAAGCCTTTCCCGGTCAGATAATTACACGAAATTGGTGTATAACAAAGACAAGAGTGTCTTCTACTTCACGTATAATTTTAATGTCGATGGGTGTTTCAGAGAGGACAAGAGAGGGGGCTGAAAAGAGGGGGTTTTCCAAATTTTGCACTTATAAAGAACAGTCATGTATTTCTATCTTGTACTTTGGGACCACGTATCTCCCGAACGGAAGCAGATATGGACCTGGGAGTTGCAGATTTGGGCTCCTGAGCATCGATTACTCCCTGTTACGTCTTTCGGGCGAAATCGATTTTGGGTCAATTTTTGGCAATTTTTATTTGAGCCAAATATAGGTGTTTTGTCTGAAAAATGAAAAAAGTACCTCTTTTTGGTACCCAATTCCAAAATAAAGTTCAGATTCGTAATCAGCGTGTCGCGAACTACCAGAAAAGATCCACATTAATCGACTTTGCGACAACAAGTTTTTTCACCTCAATAAAAGTAAGAGCGGAAAAACTTTTACGACGAACAAAGGATTAAAATCTTTTGTTGTCCCTAAAAGTTTTTCGCTTTTTTATTGTTCATCTGAAGTTGCAAACTGAGCGAAAAAAGTGTCATAAGAGGGCGCAAAGGCGATAAATGTGTATCTTTTCTGGTAGTTCGCGACACGCTGATTACGAATCTGAACTTTATTTTGGAATTGGGTACCAAATTGAGATACTTTTTTAACTTTGCATGACAAAACACCTATTTTTGGCGCAAATAGACATGATATGGACAAAAAGCCTTTCCCGGTCAGATAATTACACGAAATTGGTGTATAACAAAGACAAGAGTGTCTTCTACTTCACGTCTAATTTTAATGTCGATGGGTGTTTCAGAGAGGACAAGAGAGGGGGCTGAAAAGAGGGGGTTTTCCAAATTTTGCACTTATAAAGAACAGTCACGTATTTCTATCTTGTACTTTGGGACCACGTATCTCCCGAACGGAAGCAGATATGGACCTGGGAGTTGCAGATTTGGGCTCCTGAGCATCGATTACTCCCTGTTACGTCTTTCGGGCGAAATCGATTTTGGGTCAATTTTTGGCAATTTTTATTTGCGCCAAAAATAGGTGTTTTGTCTGAAAAGTGAAAAAAGTACCTCTTTTTGGTACCCAATTCCAAAATAAAGTTCAGATTCATAATCAGCGTGTCGCGAACTACCAGAAAAGATCCACATTTATCGACTTTGCGACAACAAGTTTTTCACCTCAATAAAAGTAAGAGCGGAAAAACTTTTACGACGAACAAAGGATTAAAATCTTTTGTTGTCCCTAAAAGTTTTTCGCTTTTCTATTGTTCATCTGAAGTTGCAAACTGAGCGAAAAAAGTGTCATAAGAGGGCGCAAAGGCGATAAATGTGTATCTTTTCTGGTAGTTCGCGACACGCTGATTACGAATCTGAACTTTATTTTGGAATTGGGTACCAAATTGAGATACTTTTTTAACTTTGCATGACAAAACACCTATTTTTGGCGCAAATAGACATGATATGGACAAAAAGCCTTTCCCGGTCAGATAATTACACGAAATTGGTGTATAACAAAGACAAGAGTGTCTTCTACTTCACGTCTAATTTTAATGTCGATGGGTGTTTCAGAGAGGACAAGAGAGGGGGCTGAAAAGAGGGGGTTTTCCAAATTTTGCACTTATAAAGAACAGTCACGTATTTCTATCTTGTACTTTGGGACCACGTATCTCCCGAACGGAAGCAGATATGGACCTGGGAGTTGCAGATTTGGGCTCCTGAGCATCGATTACTCCCTGTTACGTCTTTCGGGCGAAATCGATTTTGGGTCAATTTTTGGCAATTTTTATTTGCGCCAAAAATAGGTGTTTTGTCTGAAAAGTGAAAAAAGTACCTCTTTTTGGTACCCAATTCCAAAATAAAGTTCAGATTCATAATCAGCGTGTCGCGAACTACCAGAAAAGATCCACATTTATCGACTTTGCGACAACAAGTTTTTCACCTCAATAAAAGTAAGAGCGGAAAAACTTTTACGACGAACAAAGGATTAAAATCTTTTGTTGTCCCTAAAAGTTTTTCGCTTTTCTATTGTTCATCTGAAGTTGCAAACTGAGCGAAAAAAATTGTCATAAGAGGGCGCAAAGGCGATAAATGTGTATCTTTTCTGGTAGTTCGCGACACGCTGATTACGAATCTGAACTTTGTTTTGGAATTGGGTACCAAATTGAGATACTTTTTTAACTTTGCAAGACAAAACACCTATTTTTTGCGCAAATAGACATGATATGGACAAAAAGCCTTTCCCGGTCAGATAATTACACGAAATTGGTGTATAACAAAGACAAGAGTGTCTTCTACTCCACGTCTAATTTTAATGTCGATGGGTGTTTCAGAGAGGACAAGAGAGGGGGCTGAAAAGAGGGGTTTTTCCAAATTTTGCACTTATAAAGAACAGTCACGTATTTCTATCTTGTACTTTGGGACCACGTATCTCCCGAACGGAAGCAGATATGGACCTGGGAGTTGCAGATTTGGGCTCCTGAGCATCGATTACTCCCTGTTACGTCTTTCGGGCGAAATCGATTTTGAGTCAATTTTTGGCAATTTTTATTTGCGCCAAAAATAGGTGTTTTGTCTGAAAAGTGAAAAAAGTACCTCTTTTTGGTACCCAATTCCAAAATAAAGTTCAGATTCGTAATCAGCGTGTCGCGAACTACCAGAAAAGATCCACATTTATCGACTTTGCGACAACAAGTTTTTTCACCTCAATAAAAGTAAGAGCGGAAAAACTTTTACGACGAACAAAGGATTAAAATCTTTTGTTGTCCCTAAAAGTTTTTCGCTTTTTTATTGTTCATCTGAAGTTGCAAACTGAGCGAAAAAAGTGTCATAAGAGGGCGCAAAGGCGATAAATGTGTATCTTTTCTGGTAGTCCGCGACACGCTGATTACGAATCTGAACTTTATTTTGGAATTGGGTACCAAATTGAGGTACTTTTTTAACTTTGCAAGACAAAACACCTATTTTTGGCGCAAATAGATATGATATCGACAAAAAGTCTTTCCCGGTCAGATAATTACACGAAATTAGTGTATAACAAAGACAAGAGTGTCTTCTACTTCACGTCTAATTTTAATGTCGATAGGTGTTTCAGAGAGGACAAGAGATTGGCTGAAAAGAGGGGGTTTTCCAAATTTTGCAATTATAAAAATAAATATCCAATAAAAAAAATTGATGAATTAAATTTTTGACCTGTGATTGACATTTAACCCGGTGACCTCATGGCCGAAAGTTTTCAGGTGACCTTTCCTTATGACCTCACACGTCATCGTTGCAAGTCTCGTGGAAATCGATCACTCTCACGATTTTTGACCTTTTTTGGAAGGAACGAAATTTTTGACCTTTAACCCCCTATAACACATGAACCGGACGTGACATATACTTGCCCTTTGGATACGTGGGCACATCCCTGGTCCAGTGACAGCTTTGACCAAGTTTCCATATTCCCCGGAAATCTGAAAAACCGATTATTTTCACTTTTAGTCTCTAAACCGATCGTAAATTATCTTTGCTATATTGTTATGAAATGATTACTTTTGCAGTTTCCTCCATCCATTTGGCAAAATTGACCCCAAAATCGATTTCGCCCAAGAGACGTAACCTGGAGAAATCGATGCTCAGGAGCCCAAATCTGCAACTCCCAGGTCTATATCTGCTTCCGTTCGGGAGATACGTGGTCCCAAAGTACAAGATAGAAATACGTGTTCTTTATAAGGTTCACAAGCGGGAAAATTGAGATGCGCGGCCCCTCCCCCTGACAAGGTTCCCAAGCGGCCAATTGTGATGGCTACTACCCCTCTCCTTGACGGGAGCCCTTTAATATGCTACAGTTTTTTTTTCATACAGAGGTGACGAAATAAATAGCTTCAAAAATGTGGTGACCGATTTCACGAACGAAATGGAGATTGGAGATTATGTCGCACCCACTACCACAAAGGTGAAGGATATTCAAGAAAAAGAAGCCAAACATGAGGACATTGATGTCTGTATATTTATTAAATCATGTTTTGTGACCCTTGACATTCTGCAACGAATTGTTATCTTCTCCTCAGATAAACTCACAATAGGACAAGATTTTTTCCTTTCAACTATTTCAAGTTTCGCTAGAAATTTTGAATCCGTTTAACCCAAACATTTAAAACTAATACTATTAAATAATTAAAAATATCTTTGACCCTTTCTTGCCTGTTCAATTTTGTAAGAAAAAAAACACAATTTATGCAGAAAGTTTAGGAACAGTTATGACTATAACTTAATATGTCTATTACATGTTGCAGCTACTTCTTGCAAAGAAGAATAACAAATTTAGGAATTCTGTTTCGTTTGTTCACACAAAATTTGAATTAAATTTTGCTGACAATATTGCCCAGCTATTGACAAATGTAATGCTAATTTTACTTAAAGAAGTGCTTTTCTCTTGTTACGAATTAAATAGAACAATAGTTAGTAAAGGTTTAGCTTTGTGAATTAGGAAGATATATAATAATATGCAAGGGCGTAGGAACCGGGGGGCTGGGGGGCGCCAGTCCCCCCCAGTGAAAAATGTGGAGGGGCGGAAGTATCATTCCGCCCCCCCTCCCCCGCTTCGCAAGTCAGAAAACCCCTTTTTCATTTCCAAATGAGAAGAAATATCTCATTTGGAGCACCAAATTGCATCTAAGGCCAGGTGAAAATACAAAATTCAGTTTACAAAATGGAGTGGGTGTTGAAGTGTGCTATATTGCACCAAATTGCATCTGAGGCCACCTGGAAATGCAAAAAAAAGTCTAAGGGGAGGGAGAGACCCCCTCTCCTTAGACCCCTCCCCCAGGCCGGCCATCAGTCTTCAGCCCCCTCACTCAAAAGTACCTTCCTACGCCACTGATAATATGTCTTAAAAATATATAAAATCTGTTTTTTTTTTTTAAAGGTGGTAATACAGAGGAAGCTAGAGATAAAAGACGTATGAATTGTTCATGTAGAAAAAAGGAAAAAAATAAGTAAAATTTTATTATACAAATAAACATAACAAGTGATAAGTATTCTATTTTTCTGTATGATTTTTATTGAAAAATTTTTCTTAAGATTTTGAATACCACTAAATTTATTTACAAGGCAATCAGCTGTATCTCTCAACAGCTTTACACTCGCCGTAACTTTATGTTTCTGAAAGCTCGTTATATTGCACCTTGAAACTGATTCGTTGTGATATAAATGATGATAAACATTGAACAGGCAGGTCCAATTGACGTCGTTATGTTGTCCCTGCCCTGTGGGACATTGAGTCATGTCGGGTCAGGGGGTAATCATGTTTCCTTCAGTGTTATACACTAGATAACCTACCGAGGTGAGGGAGGGTGGGGATTCTGGCACCAAATGATGCATTCTGATGGCAAATAAAGACTATAGCTTAGTTTTTTAATTAGGCCTAAATGCAAGGTATTTTTATGCAAAGGTTGAAGGGGCTTGGGAGGGGGGGGGGGGTGTGGAGATGTGGACAGTAAAGGTATTGCCCTGTAGCGACAAAAAACTTCAGTTCAAAATCTTACCCTCCTTAAATTGTTGTTGCCTGTCCTTTCCCCCTTATCCCCTCCACAGCTAATTAATTTGGTTTGCTTTATTAATGTTAATCGAACCCTGGCAATGAAAACCTTTCCCTTCCCCTAAGAGGCACCTTGCAGTTCATAGGACGTTGAAAACTGGCTAGAATTCTCGCATATCAGATGTATCCAATCAACAAAATGCCTTACAGTTGTGGCTTTGTTTTGCCAAGGTCAATCTATAGATAGAAAAATCTGAGAGAAGAATTTATTGGTTCAAATGAATAAAATGTTAAAGGCTTTAAAGAGTGGCTGATAATTACTTGTTAGTTTGGGGATGTCCGTCGTTTTTTCCTGTGTGAAGGAGTTTTATTAGATAAATACAGACATCTGGAGTTCCCATCAAAATGGAAATTAAATAGTTGATGATGACCATGGCCCAGAAAGGGGGAAGGAGAAAAACTTTCAGTACATCTTGTCTTCATTTATCAGAGCATTTGGGGCGGGGGGGGGGGGAGGGGGTCTGTATAGCTTATCGGAAGACTAGGCCGATAATACAATGCTTTAAAAAAGAGATGCTTCTGATTTATTACTTAAAACTGTGTAACTTTCACTAATCTATTTGGAAAAAAAATATGCTTTTAAGTTGGGAGACTCAGTAAGAATCAATTAAGTAGCACAAAGATCGTTGCGTGCTGCGTGTAACGATGAAGTTTCCTACATTGGGATGGAAGGGTATCAGGGAGTGTAGGATTGAGTGGGAAATTAAATGACGGTGTAACTAAGAAATTAAAACAAAAATCTTAGTGATAAAATCATTATTGCTTGCTCTTTGCTGATTTAACATTAGAATAAGTGTGTCTAATCATTTGATATTCCTTTAACAAACAAGATTCGGTTTGGGAGGGGGGGGGGGGTATACTAGACGGATTGACGGGGAAAGAATGATTGGGAATGACATACTATTTCAGAGATCTAATTAAGAGTTTGAAGTTCACTGATTAATATGTTTATTTTCAACATGCCATTTTTTAACATTGTGGGATAAAAATAGATGGCATCAAATATAGTAAACAGTAAATATAGAGTATCAAAATAATATATATGAGATGAATGTAGAGGAACAAGAAAAAAATAAGTGGATACTTTTCTGGTCTGGTCCCTCTGTAACAATGTACAACACCCCTCCCCCCCCCCCCCCCCCTAAGATAACCATTAAAAAATATATGTCTTATGGAAAGAAAGAAATATAAGAAAAATTAGGAAGTATAACTTAGATGAATTTCTATGTAGTAGGTGTTGGTTTATATTATCGCTTTAATGTATTGAGTGTTGGAGAAATTTTAATGACATGATTAAGAGCATTCCAAAAGGGTACACCTGTGCCACAAATTTGAGAATGGTTAAGACTAGTTCTAGAGTAAGGATGGTGTAGCATATTCATCGAACGAGAATTATAGGAGTGATAACTAGAATTGCAAAGTATAAAAGTTATTAAAAGCTGGTGGGAGAAGACCAATGATGAAATTTGTACATAAAGATGCCTAGTTGGTACTTGTACAAGTCATATAGAGTTAATGTATTGGAGTCTATAAAGAGAAGAGCATTTATGCGAGATGTAATGAGTCTGGTTTATATTCCGGTAACATGTTTCTGTAACTTAAATAAACTGTTAAGAAGAGTTGACTGCCTATTGTACCACACAAGAAGACTATAGTTGAGATGGGGTAGCACAAGGGTAAAAAGTGACTTATGAAAAATTCTTCAGTCTATTGATTACACCATTGGATTAGGCAATCTTTTTGCTGACCTTGGAGATGCATGTGAGCACACAAAAACAGCACGGTTGATTTAAATAAATGCAGTGTGACAAACCTGATATGTCAAGGATGAAAATCAGGGAACATTTGGTTCTTGTCTTATGTTCAAAAGTCATGTTTTGCAATTTGATGAATATTAATTAATGAAATATTAATTCAACTTGTGCTTGTTGAGATATTGTTTTTACAATCTATTTATGCAAATTTCCCACTAAGCCCCATCCACTCATGAATATTAATGAGGTAAAATTGTTGTTGCAAAGCACATGTAGTTATATCAGCCATACCCAGTATGAATATGCATTTTGAACTAACAATGCCTTGTCGTGAATGTTGTATGTATGTATGTATGTATGTATGTATGTATGTGTGTATGTATGTATGTATGTATGTATGTATGTATGTATGTATGTATGTATGTTAAAATATCAAGACCGTACCTACCGTTAAGTAATTCTCTACCAATCTCAGATACAGTATGGGCGAAAGCAAAGTCGTCAACGGAATCAACAAAACCAGCTGAGGAGGCTGCAATGAAAGGCTGTAACAGAATATAATATTACGCCCCACTCATTAACATGCAAAATAGCCCTACCGAAAACCAGCGACCATATACTGACCATGACCAACATATATACCAAGTACAACATCGTGCTACATCAGTCACACATTTTCTTCTTAAGATACTAATAATGTTAACACGCTAGGGTGTCAGTCCACGTCACACACACTAGGCTGCAGAGGTTAGCATGGGTGCTAAAGCAACAAAACCAAAAAGTATTAAACTACTGTGACATTTAAGACATAAATTTAAGTAAACCAAAAAAAAAAAGCATTTAATTGGTATTTTTGTACAATTCTAGACTGCATATATGGAATGTAACAAGTTGTTAATGCCCTGGGGTAACTAAAATAATTTACAGTTTAAGTATGCTTGCTGTAAGGTTACGGCGAAATTCTAGCATTCCTTCAATATCTTTTGACTTCAGAATGTCTTTCATGGAGAGGCTATTTTCAAATAAAGACTTCAAGTTTGAGCTATTATGACCACCGACTCGTAGACTTTTCATGGTCGATAAAGCATGTGCAAACGATTCATCCATGGTCGATCGAGGCTGGAACAGCTTAGCATTCCACAGACTGAAAGTGCTTTCGTCAGGGTCAAAGATGGTAGTTGGTATATCAAATGACTTGTCTAAAGCATTACCTAACCTTTGACCTAGGAAGATAAGATCCCCCAAACTGTTCTGCGGCTGTCCTTTCTTTAAATTGTCGTCGACGTTGAAGAACACCGTCACGAACTGGCGTTTGCCTTGGTGCCTGACACAAACAGTGTGCAAGAAGTTATCTGCAGGAATCTCAACAGCTTCTGAAGTGGATTGGTTACTATAGCGACAGTTACTAACGATAGTATTTGACGCTATGCTGACAGCACCCTGAAAGTGACAGAACTCCAATACAACATTTCTTGAGATTTTGACATCAGAATGTAGGACGCTATTCATAACACATAATTCAGAGTTATGGTTAAACATGTCACCCGTGTAATGGTTACCGACATTCTGTTTCAGTCCGAGCTCAGACTGAAGGACGTCATTCTGACAAAAGTGATGGAGGTACTCCTTAGTTGTGCCGATGTGATAAAACTTAGACTCCTTCAACACCAGTGCATGAAGGCTGGTGCCTCTGAGCACATCAAAGATATCCTTCCTCATCTTAAGCAGAGACTGCGATTGGCTGACGGCATTCTGCATGTTCGAGATGTAGGCCGAGTTTGACTTGGTTCCTAACGCCTGCAAGAAGTCGCCATGGGAGTCAATCTCAAACCGCAACGGCTGCACTTTCACATAGAAATCGATCAACTTATCGATAGTTTCACAGTCGATAAAAAAACTACTATCGATGAGTATTCTTTCATCACCACCCGATGGATTAAACGACTGAGGCAAAACTGCACCCTCTGCTCTCATAACATCTGGACTGACTTTATGCAAAAACCTCTCACATTCCACCATGGAGACCTTACTCGGATTCAAGTCCACCTGAGAAACAACAAATACACCGTGGTTCCTTCCAACTTCCAATTCTGATGGATGAGCAAAGGCTGTTATACCAGACTTGTCGAAGCTCCACGACGAACCGTCGTCGGCGTCGTAAAGAATGAAGGTATCAGCACAGGCCAGGAACATCCCGCCTGTCATTCTGGATGGCAGATCGATGTACATGGCCAGTTGTAATTCCAGCATTTGATAAATTGGATTTCCGAGTGGGAGGGTCGTGAATATCTTACCCAGCACGCTAGCACTAGGAAGTCGCTGGCTGAACCCTCCTGCTGGAAGGAAGAGTACTCTGAGGTCCTTCAGTTTTGTACCGTAAGCCTCATGTAACATGTGACAAACAGCCATTAAAGAGCCACCGGGACCTGTGAAAAAATAAAATTGAGAAAAGAATAAATTATTAATGATGGTAATCTTATGTTGCCAATTTGATAGCACCATATTTATGTAACCACAGTTGCTTTTGAAACAGGTCATATATGATAACTAAGTGGGAGTATTTAATACAGCATATTGAAATGGGAATAATTCACCAGTTAAATGCTTGTCAAAGTTTTAATTAGGATGAAACCCAAAAATTAATAGTAAATAGATGTTGGAAAATAAAGATAAATCATTCTTGTAATACTATGATGGAGGGCTGATTATTGTTTGATCCTGATTGTTATTTTATATTTGTTCATGAAGCACATGGTACTTTGAATTAAAATGATAAATTCTGGACATATGTTGAAGTCAACTTTACACACACATATGAACTTACCAGAAAGGAAGTGTATTTTAAATAGAGCCTGAGATGAAATTGAAATGAATATTTCAGTGTGAATAACCAAATTTTGATGTAATACGATGACAGAAAAATGTTACATTTTATGTCAGTCATAGCCAGCTCACGAGAGTACCAACTCTGGCCAAATTAACTTACCTATTTTGTCAGAGCCTGGATCTGGAAAACAAATGAAGCACACATCTAAAGGGAGATGACCCTGTTGGATCTTTTCATTTATCTGCTGCTGGAATGCAACACTTTGTGATTCATCTGCTGCACTGATGACAACAACATCCCAAAAGGGAAATGGAAAAGTATCAGCTTGTTTCCCTGAAATGTAATGAAAAGGATATGACATCAACATTGATTGAAGTTAACATATCTGCATTGACCTTTAAACATTAATTTCACATTAACATATTTCGGAAATTATTTTTAACGAACATCACACTAGATTTGTGAGTGATTTGATGGAAAGTAAGTTACAATTTGGCAGTGTAAAAAAAAAAAATGAAAAAACTATGATTCTACTGCGAGATCTATAAAGTATAACGTCACCTGCTTATTGCCTAACCTACGTAGTCAACTGGCCCGGGCCGTTGACCCATCTGCAGTGCATTACAATCTCAAGGTAACTGATGGGCCTAACGCAACTAACACTAACTAACTAACTAACGCTAACTAACATAACTAAATTAGCTTGGACCTAACTAATGCCTAGGCTGTAGTAACTAGTATTTTAGTAATGAGCGGTAAACAGCTAAGCCTAGCATACGTTAGGCCAATGGCCTGTGACTGTTTCAGTGTTAGTGTTATACTGTTAAGTACAAAACCAAGCTAGCCCTACCTCTAATTTGTTCAAACTTTTGTAATTTATTTCCCGTCGCTCTTCGCAATGTAGCTGACAAGTCATCCATCACGATGAGATTCGAGCCAATTCAATTGTTCTAAAGACGGCTAAAAAGTAAAATACCCCGCCCGCTGTCAGCTTATCAGGTGAACTAGCAAATTTTAAATAATAGGCTTTTTAGGGCAATATTGTCGAAGTAACATTCATTAATGCAATTGGAGTGACCATTTCATACGACAACGTTAACAATATCAACGTTTTGCTTTCTTTATTTCAGTTTGGTGTTTGATGTGAAAGTTAACTTTATCAGCATCAGTCATCACTGAAAACATAGAGACTTTTCAAAACATCTTTCATGTTGAAGAGGAATTCTTTATGTCAAAAGAATCTAGCATTTTTTTTTATTCTGAGGTTCAACACTATTTTCCATTCCTGCTGCTATTGCGCAATACGTTGACTAGAAGAAAACCTTGACAACTTCCTGCATAGTCTGCATTGTACAGTTTTTGTATGTATTTGGCGGTCTCCGTTCCATTGCGGTTAGACTTAACACCTTTTTGACCTGTTGCAGGTTGCTATCTAGAGTTTATTGCACTTTGCACGGTCAGACCAATGCTTAACATTCAACTTTCCTGAATTTCAAGGATGTTTGCTAGTTGGATCGCTGTTCTAAATTTCTCCTTGCGACTTTCCAGAAATGACTAAGGCTTCACTGACTTAATTTACTTCAACACTAAACCTTAGGCCTAGCCTATGTGCCTTACTGCAGTAGTGTAGCTACAGAATCATATGCCAGTCATATTCTGTTCAGAGTTCAACAGTGTTATTAACAATAACCAGGCCTGTGTCCTTAGCAGACAGTCAGTGCAAACCGCACTAAAAACCGGCAATGATAAGTTATCTGATCACAGGTAATATATATTATTTCAGATCTATTAGATTTCCTTTATAACGTCCTGTACATTTACATCTTGAAATGAGTTTAATTAGTTAAGTTTGATGAAAGCTAAGGTAGAAACATCCTTCTATGGTTGATTTTCTTAGTTCAATTTACTCATAAACTTTTCATGATATTAAAGTACTTCAGTTTACAGCAGTATGTTGGTCAGGTGGGGGAGAGCTATAGTGCACATGGACAAGGAGGGGTGGGGGGGTGGGGGTTGGACCATATCATCAATACACTGGGAGGGGCAAGTTTGCGAAACACAAAATGTCCTTATATGCAGCAAATATATAAGGATGCTAACTTTCATTGTTTTGTTTTTCTATTTTCCACTACCAAATGGAACTGTGTAATAATGTTTACAACTTCATATTAAAGTTTAGCTTTTTCAAGAAATTTGGTGTTAGTTACTGTGTTTGTCAATCACCTGTTTTTGTTTTCTTTTTACAGGAGGTGGAATTCTTGCTGTGGTAGGATTCACAGCTATCTCTTACGACTTTCTTCAAAAGAAGAAATCACCATACCACACATATCGCACTGCCTTTGATCAGTATGTGACTATATTTGTGTTCCGAATGCTGGGCTCTTATAATCGCAAAAAGCTGGAAAAAGATTGCAAAAACCTTCGAGCTGTTCAAGATGAGAAACTCTTAGGGCTACTCCAAGCTGCAAAGGATACAAAGTACGGCAAAATTCATGGCTTAAGCAAGATCACAAGCAGAGAGGACTATGTACGGTTTCACCCATTGACTCGATTTGACCATTACAAGCCCTTTGTGGAATGCCTCCTGAAAGGGGAAGACGGTGTCATAACCAAGAACAGACCGATCATCTTAGCGTTGACCTCGGGGACCAATGGTCAGACCAAAATGCTGCCAATGATTCAAGCCCAAAGAATGGCCTTCCTCACGCAAGGTGTCGCTGTTTCGCTGCACACAATGTACCATAACTTTCCGGGATGTCACAACTTACAAAAAATTCTCAAATTTTTCTACACACCTAAAATGAGACAGTCGGAAGGCGGGACACCTATCGGACCTAACTCTTCCTCTCCAAAGAACTCTACAGTGATGTTGAGTTCATACAGCACGCCACTCCCCGGCTTGGAGATCGTTACGGAGCCCGAGGCCCTTTATGTCCATCTGTTATTTGGACTGAAGGATCCCTATCTTGGAATACTCGAAGCAAACTTTGCCTCCCTGATCTATTCTGCTTTTGTGGAGTTGGAGCATCAGTGGCCACAACTGGTGAGAGACATCGAAACAGGAGATCTGAATCCTGAACTAGATATCAGTCCAGAGATAAGAGGAAAGCTACAGGACTTATTAAAACCAGATCCTGCCAGAGCTGCAGAACTGAAGAAGGAGTTCGGCAAAGGGTTTTCAGGAATTGCTCGCAGGGTCTGGCCACACCTCAACGTAGTCCTCACTGTAGACACAGGATCATTTAAGATGTATGGCCAGAAATTGAAGAACACCTACTTAGGAGGTGAGAGATATTTAAAGCTGGATTGTGGGTTGTAATTTACATGGATCTGACCACAGCTTTTGAAAATATCCTATTTCAGAAAGCTGCTTAATACATCAACTAATGTGATGCTACTCATGACAATATTTGTTTACTTTGTATTTTTGTTTTGTTTCAGGTGTACCCATATATTCCCCACTGTATGGTGCTACTGAGGGCTTACTAGGGGTCAACCTTTGGCCAGAGAAAGAGGAGAGACCATACCTTCTCATGCCAAGGAGCATGTTCTGGGAATTTATCCCGATTGCACAAAGGTACTATAACTTTTTTGTAAATGGAAGTACAATACAAAATTCAGCAGGGAGTGATCATACCATCTATACCACCTTCAATCAGAATTTTAAAAATATATATTTTTTTTGGCTAGTGAATTTCAGTCCACAATTTTTGCATCAGGAGGATAAGTGATCATATGCTGTTAATTTTTCTAGTGTTCATTGATGTGACAAATTATATTAAAAATCTTAAAAAATGGAATCTAGAGTGGCCTTACACTACCACACTTCTATAGGACATGCACATAGCCTAGCCTTATATGCATATATAGGAAACAGAGATAAAGAAGTAAAGTAAGTGCTTTCAATAGATCTCACATAACTTCATCATTTTTTTTGCCTTGAAGCGATGAAGATCAACCCTCGACGCTGTTCGCTGATCAAGTTGAGAAGGGAGCAACTTACGAGCTTGTTATTACAAACATCAGCGGTTTGTTTCGCTATCGATTTGGTGATGTTGTGAGGGTGATAGATTTCCATGGAGAGTGCCCTGTGGTGGAGTATCTCTACAGGTAAGGGGTATACTGTTTTGGAGAGAATGTGTCACCTGTTAAGTATCTTAAAATATTAATTAGTTTTCCAAGCGGAATCGGTAAAATCTTGTTCATGTTTTAGTCATTTTTATCAATAGTTTGGCATCTCAGTGAAAATGAAGTTTTCCAATAAACAAATTATCATTTATTTCAGGCAGGGTCAACTGCTGAATGTGAGGGGAGAAAAGGTATCAGAGGACGTGTTACAGAAGGCATTGAACAGTACCTGCACTGAATGGAAGATCCCTGTCGGGGAATACACGGTCGTGGAAAGCCCTAACCTACATGAGACAGGTAAACATTGAGGATTGTAACCAGCTTCACAGTCAAAGGGTGAAGCATTCCTTTTTGGGGCAGGGATAGGGATGGGGGGGGGGGCTTTTGGTACTGTACATAACAAGGATAATTGTTGAAGAAATTATTAACCGCCGTTACATGAGGGACAGGCCTGGACGCCTTCTTGCCACTTGGCAATTACAACATCACATAAGTTAACCAAAAAAAAAACAATTATTTCGATGAATATTATTCAAAGGCTCTTGAGTTGCATCCTTAGAAGGTAGCACACACCCTTGGCCATAAGTCAGTGATTTTAATAGCAGACAAATTTTTCCTTTATATATGAAACCTGATTTTACTTCACGTCTGAAAAGATGTTCTAAATGTTTAAGTTATTTAATGTTTGTTTTTTAACTTTCCCCCTTTAATCTTCAGGGGAGGAAAAGAACTTCCCTCATTATGTGATTTTTCTGGAGCCTCAGAAAGATGCTACAGTTCTGGGATCAAAATCATTGGTAAAGTTTAAAATGTATTTGTTATTGCATTTAAAATTCAATTCTCATTAGTTGCATACATGATTTCTCGTTAAATCATGTTCCATATTCAAAGGCTACAGACCTAGAGGCTGTAACCGTAACATGATTTGAAGAAGTTAGATGGATGTTCGAAAGCCTCTTTATGATCAGAAATACTTGCTTTATCTCTTAACTGAAAATGTATTATTAATCTGCTGTATGGCCTCTAACTGAAAATATATCATTAAACTTGCTGTATGGCATCACATACAAAAATTATGTATGCATAATTATGCATGCAAAATGGGAATCACACCCATCCACTTCCCCCCTCCCACCCCCCACCAAAAATATAATAATAATAAATCAATACAATTATCATCTGAGAGGCTGAATCTATTTCATACTATTTAAAAAATTTGACAGATGGATTTAAATCTAAGGAAGCAATCTTTCGTCTACGATTCTTTCCGTGAAAAGGGAAGTATCGATGAAGCGGTGGTGAAGTTTGTGGCGCCGGGGACCTTCAAGAAACTGAAGGAATATCATCTGATGAACCACAACGTGTCACCCAACCAGTGGAAGACACCGAGAGTCTTACGTCGAGAGGATGCTATCAGGGTCCTTCTGGACAATCTATTATAGAAGCAACCAAAATGTGCCTGCATGTGTCTGGTGAGGGTATGGTTGGTACTGCATTCAGTACAAGAAGGGCCATACGTTGGTAAGTGGGTATGAATTGGTATTAAGAGGGTAAGGTGGTTCCTGGAACTATTTATGATTCAGTATCAGGATGGAAAAGGCAGAATTTTTTGGGATGAATGGTTTTGTCTTTGTTTGCTTGGGTTTAAGTACCATACGAAGACCAAAAGAACCGTAATGACTGAAGAAACTATTGGGTCAATTGGTATTTGGAATGTGGGTGGGTGTCTTCTAGGGTACATAGGTTGTTTATGAATTATATATATATATATTCACATGTCTTGAAGATATTTAAGGTAACATGGGTTTCATCTTATTTAAGTATAGTTTTTGAATTATAACTATGCTTAATTTCACTCTTATTAAAGTCATTTATTTTGATAAATTTAATTTTTGTGGATGGACTCTGTGGAATATTGTTCAAGCTTAATAGCTTCTTTGCCAGTTTTCATCTGATATTTTTAATATTCTTAAACAATATCAAATAAAATCTTGGACTTATTCAATCATCGCTTCATTAATTAATTAGTTATTATCACAAATATTCATACTTGTAGTCTTTCATGGGTCAGCATATTTTTCTACTCAATATGCAATTATTGTTCTTTTGGGACTAAGCTTTAGAAAAAGCTGCAAATTTGATTAATTAATTGACAATTATGGACCAAATCAATTGACTGCCATCTTTCCATTATCAGTAATTACAATGTTAAAGACTTGTTGCGAAGTAGTGGAAACTTTTCCTTCCATGCTGAATAAATGCTCTACAGATTCCTTGCCTTTCAGATTCATAACTGATGACCACAAGAGTATCGTCTGGTTCTGTATCCGAGAAAGACCTAAATATATCTCATGGACACGTAAACACTTTCTGGTCATTTCGATAACTGTTAAAGGGTGTGAAGACTCGCGCAAAAAGAACGTCTAATGCCGGTAATCTGACCTAGTTTCGAATGAGGTGTAACAGAAGTGTTTGACACCACCATCAATCCCAGAAAATACACACACAGCTTGCTACCATCGGTAATTAGACACTAGTGTACAGTCAGTACATACAGCTGCGGTCAATACCCACAGCACAGTGTACAAACGATACAGCGATGGACATCTCAGGTCCAGCTAAAGATAATAAGGTATCACGTTTCATTACTGTACTGTCTGCATTTTGTAGCGACATGAACAAAACGTCACAAGTTTGCAAGCAAAGGAAAGTCAACTTTTTCAGATGGCCGCACGCGGTTTGGGCGAGTCTTCAATGCCTTTAACATTGTTATTTTCTTACTGAATATTGATTTGTCGTATTTTTCCACTACAATTGTCTTTCATCTATCTGGTGGTGGATGTATGGTCTGCATAAAAAAACGTGAAATTAAAGAACGTCGTCGTCGAGAAAAGAACAGAATGAAGAAGAGTGTCTTTTATCTCTCAGTGTATTTTGCATCATCTATCACTGCATTGAACATGAATTATTATTATCACACCGTGGGCAGATGTGAATTATATACAGAGAAGAATCTTGGAATTAATAAGGTGGATACAGGTCACAAACTGGGAACACGCTCAAAAAGGTTTGCATACTAGGCTTAAGAATCCACGAGTGAACTAGACGTGACTAGACATCAGCAGGTCACGTCACTTAATGTAACTCCTCGAGATATACACACACGATACAAGTCTGTTTCGACTTCTCCACTTTAAATTCAATGCCCTTTTTTTCCTTAAAACCGTTATCCCAATAAATTACCAATTCTGCACAACTTTTCCAAATAATTTAAGTTGTGGAACTTATTACAGAGAAAAAGCTAGTTTGTAGTATAAAAACCTACCATTTCTTAATATTACCGATCCTTAAAACTTGATTTAAGAATTATGATTGATCAGTATTATTGTATGATAATTACCTGCACAAAGCATTATAATCAGTTCCATATGAATGTCTGATAGTGGTAGCCTTCAACAAGTCATTCAAATACTAAATGAACCACAAGCAGTCATTGTGCAGTTCAACAATTTGCTCAATCCAGTGAATGGTTATGTGCTTTGAACATAATATAATAAAAATAACACAGGAACACTACAAATAAAAGAATGTAATGGGTGTGCTCTCAAAATGGTGTTTTAATTTTTTTTTTGTCATCATATATATATTTTTTTCTTTATTCTTTTTATTTTTGGTTTTGAATGAAGTAAAACTCCTGAATGACAACATGAATATCTTTATGATTTAAATAATATTTGCATGTTTAGTCTTACTGAACTGTTTTTGGATTTTATCTTTTTTTTTATTTATTTAATCAAATGTATTTGATTCCAAAGGAAAAACAGATACATGGTAGTCTGTGTGTATGACTACTACACCACACTTATCATATGTGAAATAAACAGTAAACAATAGTAAAAGAAATGTGTGAGAAAACCTGTCGATAAACATTTTAGCTAAATGATTAGTGCATTTTATTATGTGGGAAAGTATGATAGGTTAGATCACATACTGTTACTGGTATTGAAGATAAAACCTAACATATTATATGTGACTCCTGGAATAAAAAGACACATCAGTTTTTTTTTCTTATTGGGTCTTCCCCTCCCTCTACTATCTCTTTTACTGCCACAGTTTTATGGTAATTACTCACCAAATTTGAATACAAACAATTACTAAATGAAACAAAAAACACCAAACTTTATTGTCTTTATTGACAACCGAGAGTGTGTCACAGCTTGTGTAAGGTGAACCTTGGTAAAATGTATCCGCAGAATGGAGAAGTATAATAACATTCAACACGATGATCTTACCAGGTTACACTATCACCATAAAATCAGAGCCAAACTGATTGGTTAATGACTGAGGAACTATGTATATAATCAATTCTGATTGGTTATGGCATACACAAAGCCAATTGATTGGTTAGTGACTGATGACCTATTTATATTATCAATTCTGATTGGTTCTGGCATACACAAAGCCAAATTGATTGATCAGTGACTGATGAAATTAGTTAAATCATCAAATTCTGACTGGTTCTGGCATTTATTTTGATGAGTAGTAGCTAACAACACGCATGCATCATAAAGTGCTTACAATTTGATCATTTTTAATACGTAGTTTGTAAACCACAATTCAAGACAAAAATTGTGCAAAACCACTTTCAGAAAAAAAGTCACTAAACATTTTCAGCTTTCAAAGTTCAAACAAGTCAAATGCTGGACCAGTCCAAACACAAAAGAAGCTTAAGCCAGCAACTATCGTCTTAGAATTCATACGATGTGAACTTTTGGATATGATGAGAAATGTGCACAGGTGTTAGTGTGTTAATGTGCAGATGTTAATGTGACATCATCACTGGTCCTATTTTAATGTTGTTTCATAGAACCTGTAATTAATGATTATTCATTAGGAAATGTGGCTTAACTAACAAAATCTCTCTCTCCCATCATAAACAACACTTTAATTCATACACACTTTTTGGTAATAATACGTTAGCAGTGCAATTAAAGTATGTTAGACAGAAATGCCGTAAGAACTATCCTTTTTTGCATGTAAGCTGGGTTGTTTACATGAAGTATGTTAGACACAAATGACGTAGGGATTTTCATCTTTTGCATGTATGCTGGGTTGTTTACATGGAGTATGTTAGACACAAATGACGTAGGGATTTTCATCTTTTGCTTCATGTTTTGGTTGTTTACATGAAGTAAAACTACTGCTGTTTGAAGGAGAGTTTAGAAGAAAAGAAAGATAATGCCAGATTGTCAATAATGCCTGAGTAAAACAGACTCAATCTTCAGCTGTGCCTAAATCTATTTTAAAAGATATACCACCGGTACCCTTAAAGTTAATCGGCTTTACTGGTTTATCCCGCATCGGTACTGAAGGAATGGTACCAGGTCACCTTGTCTGTGTAAGCCACAGGATTAGAGGTAAGTTTAAGAAATAACTCGAAGCTAGATATTACAAACTCGGTTGGAAACCATAAATGCAGGCTACCAGTGCCACACGAACCATTTCTTTGAACTCTCTACAAAACACCCCCTCTCCACCCCTCCTCCCCCCCCCAGCCTTTTTATTGATCTTACTTTCTGTTTAATATGCACTAGGGGTCTACATCAATGACAGGCACTAAATATATCATTTTAATAGTTCATTTACTACTTTTTTATTTTTTTCTTCCCTTCCCACTGACAATAAGGACATGGCAAAAAAAAAAAAAAAAAATGAAAAAAAGAAGATGAAGGAAATGAAAAATCAAACAACCAGAAGAGAAGGTCCCCTGTTACTGAAATTCTGCTATTGCAATATCCCTGATAATATATTTTATCCTTACAATCATTTTTCTTTTTTTTGGCCTTATTTTTACTCTATTACTATTTCTACAGTATTTAATTTTTTTTTTGTCGAAAAAAAACAAAAAAAAAACATATATTTGGCATTGTTTAGACTGACTTCTGTAAACATGCAAAACAAAGTAAACAAAAGACACATGGAAAACTTCTTTCAAGGTGTTTTAAGAACCAAGCAATGCGATCTAAAAAGCAACTTTTTTCGGGCAAATAATTCAAGCGCAGCTCATTCACACTCGGAGAATGTTTCGTAGGCCAGGGTCTAACACAGATCGTACGGTTCTACGGCGGGCGATCTTGCGCACTATCTTATGTTTTGTGCACAAGCTTCAATTTATACTGCGCTAATACGACCATTTTGGACAACAGGACAGCGGTATCGATGATGTTATTATTTAGACTGTACGTGGCTAGTTACGAATGTGTGGTGGGTTACTCTCTTCTAAGAATACTCCACTAGGAATTACCTCAAACAGATAAATTCCATGTGAGGAATTAATCCCGGTAGTTCATACTTAAATACCTGGCGCTGTTGATGGCTAATATAAACTCATTAATGAGAGAAGCGTATATATGTTACCCCTTTTGGAAGAAGAAACACTTAAAGAATTCCCCCCAAGAGCATTTCGATTATATTGCCATGATACTGTAGAAGAAGCAAGTTTCAAATGTGCGCCTGAAACCTTCAGGTAAGGTTCACTAGCTCAGAATGTCTGTACCATTTTATTACTTAGTGTGTGTAAACCACCATATAGCAGCTTCCTTTTTATATTACTCAATTTCTGGATAAGATACCACCCACTTAATAATAGCTCATTACCATTCTCTGAGAAGGACCAGCTAGGGTTTCCACAGGAGATAATCCCTTGAAATTTAGTAAAGGATAGAGAGAGGTTAAATTATTATTTATTTAATCCCACCTGAACAGTCCACACCTCCCCCCCACCCTGCCCCACCCCTCTCCTTCTACCCTGGCTTAAGTGATGGGTATTATTATCACCTCTGCCAATTGTATTGGCATGGTAGTCCTTATCTGAGGAACTGGTAGTTAATTCTCACCCACAAGATCAAGGGAAGGACAGGACAGTTCTTGTCTGAGGGGAGAGGAAATAACCCACATCCTTGGTATGGGTATTATTAATCTTAACTAAAAGTGATGGATATGTCTGACCCCCCCCCCCCCCCCCATGGCACTACAATTGTAAACCATTCACTTAGTCCAAACTGATAAAAGAGCATAACTGTGTGGATTTGACCAATTTTGTGTGTATACTGTTTCTGAATAAAACTTTGAATAACAAAATCTGCATCTGTTTTTACTGAAGATGCCAAAATCAACGGAGGTAATGGTAATACAAAGAATACCCCAAAGATAGTGTACCCGTATAGTAAATGGTGATACCCCTAAAAGTTCCAATCAATTTATTAACTTTGCTAAAACTCTTGTCAGACATTAATATCAGGGCTAAGAATCAATAAGCTGCTCCTCTCTCTCTCTGATACAGTTTTAATATCATCCATTTTTATGTGCATAATTTGTAATATTATTGCTCACATCAGACCAGACCAGACCAATGCAGAGAGCATTCTGCCAGGACAGGCTAGCAGTGGACGGGATACATAAGACCAACCGTGGCTTCTCCATGACACATCTTCCTACAATTTCATAAGAGATTGCACCAAAAGAAGGAGAGGCCAAAACTGCCTCCTTAACAGCAGGTGTGTAAAACTCCTGAAAGACTTGACACAGGATTCAAAGATGTTTAAAACCTTGCCCTCTTTTTTCCTTCCAAACCTGTTAAGCATTGCTCTTTGTATTGAAAAGATAACACCTGCCAAGCTTGTTCTGATGAACCGTGATCAGTGATATATATATATATTTATATATATATATATTTATATATATATATATATATATATATATATATATATATATATATATATATATCTTGATCTATTTTGAAACTGTTGGATTAAAAGGTCGCTTTAATACGTTCAGACACACTCTCGTGTGATTTTATAATTAACTAGATTGATTCTGTAGAAAGTGTATGTACTGATTATCCAATGGCAGTGGGTTCTCACCGAAACCTGTGGAATAACCCCGACTGGTCTGAGGTTTATTTTCCACTCAAGCAGATCCTTCCGAGAAGTCCATCTCTCTCCGGAAGAGGAAGATAATCAGCAATGGGCTTCTCGATTCAAATTTTTTTTTTGACCCGATGTCTGAATTTACCATGTTCTGTTTTTGCAAATCTTGAATTTTTGGTCAGGATTACGATCCCACACAAATGTAGCAATACTTCACGACAGATCTGTGAATTAAAGCAACCATGGAGATGAGTCAAGCATAGAATGACCTGTGAACAGAGTTATAAACGGTTAGGCTGGGGTGGTTGTAACACAAACTTCAAATTGGTATCATACAGGATCAATGAGTTTAATCAATCTGGAGGATTCATGTTAATTGGGCGGTCGCGTACCATGCATGGAGGGTCATGTGATGTGTTCCAGGGTGGTACCAAACTGATATTTCTCTGTAGCAGTTCGAGAACAGTGTTAGTGACTTCGTGAAAGATTTGCACCAAGACGGATCGGACATGGGAACTAACGGTGTAAGAAGGTACTGGTCTACGTAACAGTGCTTATATGCTTATGTTAGACATGCTGGCACAGAACAAGTACAGATACATTGGGCTTGCAGCGGGAAATGTCGTCTGGAACATCGTTAAGTGTCGTCTACTTATCGCGTACATAACTCGTTGTGTATTCATCAAGCACTGCGTGTGAACCAAATCAGTAGTTACACGGTTGTCAAGGGTGAGCGTTTGGTGCTGTGGGGAAATGTTTAGTTCAGTGCAACCACGGAATTCTCCATGGAACAGAGCCTAATGCTGCTCCAAGGGAATATAGCTATCACGTTAGGCTACAGGCATGGTTATTGCTAGGTAACGGGTGTCGTCTGCTGCTCTAAGCACGCATACACATTTACGTACTAGTTGGGTGAAATCATCATGCGTAATGGGGAAGGTAATATAGTAGTAACACCCTGGAACACATCGCATGACCCTCCATGCATGGTACGCGCGTATTTACTGTGATAGTTTCTCCAGATCTATTAAACTTGATGTACAGGATGGACCGAGGTGGCATGCAGTCAATATGATCACTGATTGAGATGGATGTCATAATCAACCACTATATAAGCTGAAACCATACAGATGGCCCTTAACAATCATCAAAGTTTGCTTTCCGTTCACCCTAATCTACCTTGTAAAAGACTGTTCGATTTATGTGTCATCCTGTTTAATTAAAATTAAAATTTGTAAAATTTATATTGAAGAGAATAAAAACATTCCACATTGCAAAATTTCATCAAAATGTATTCTTTTCGTAGAAATATTCTTTTCCTCAAAGTCATTTTCAGCCGAAATATCCCAATTGACATCATCCCATTCTGCTTATTGCCAGGTGCATAATTTACAAAATTAACCAAAAAAATGACACATTTCGCGATACAAAATGCTATGACCGTGTGGTTTATGCCTAAAGATTCAGAAAAACTACAGCAATTTTGCTATGCAATCAGGTTCAGCTTCAAGAAAATCCTTTTAAAGAGAGCACCGCCTAAGAAAACAATAATAATTGGCTCAGCCTAGTGCCCACCATATGGCATCATTGCCACAGCTTCAACCTCTTACTACTCACCTTCTTCTGAGATCACAGGGCAGGTTTAGGGTCTTTTTGTTGTGTGATCTTCCCCTCGGACCAGGGAGGTTTCGCTGCTTTTGTTTGGGTACACTTATGTGCTAAATCTTCATAGGTTTTGTTGTGTAAAAGACTAACTAGTACTACGGTCATGTTATCACAGCCCAGGCCTCCCATCTGGCAGTCCGGAGCTAGGCACCTGGTCATTAGTTCCTCGCAAATCTGCAGGTGAGGGATAGAAAAAGGAAGAATTCGTAGGTCAGCTGAGAACCGGAAGGAGAAGTGTATTCGGTCACTAAAGACTAAATAAAGCTTATTCACATCGACAGGACTATATGGTCATTAACTAAAGTGACTATTCCCTCTTCCCCCCCCCCCTCATCCCCTCCCCATCCTTCTCATAAGGGGCTGACCCAAGAGCAAGACTGGAGAGGGAAATGAGTAAAGAGTAGCTGTATACCTCAAGAATTCTCTGAAAAGTTATTTCATATAAAAGGCTTGTTACAAGCTGGTGTAATCCTCAATCATAACATGGTGTTGCAAAATGGTTTCCTAAACGTTGGGATTCAACTCGGTCAAATGAAACTGCAAGAATTTAGCAACATATCCTTTATGTGATATTTTTCACAGATATGGTATTTCTTAAAATCTTCCACTTTTCACGGATCATCATTCCCATAATACATTCAAACTGATCTTCAAAATGAAATGGAACAATTTCTTTCTTTTTTTAAATATTTTTATTATTAACCTGTTCTGGATCCATCTTCTGTGCTATCCTTGGACGGATAAAATCCACTACTTCTTGGTTGGTGAGAACGTCCCAGATTCCGTCGCAAGCGAGCACCAAGAACTCAGTCTCTGGGGTGATCTCAGTGACAGTAATATCTGGAAGAGCTGTGAGAAGAAAAAACAAACGAAGAACGGAATGAGAACAGAACGTTGACAGTTACAGAATGAATCATGTGAGTGAATTAGAACAGAACGTTGATAGCACAGAAGGAATTATGTGAGTGTATTATAGCATATTGTAGTTAACAATCAGTTGGTAGAAATACTATTTAGTATCACATTCGTACAAAACCGTACCTCGGGAAAAGGCAAACAAAACAATGGCAGCTAATGGCTAACGATACTAATATAATGTACCTCTTCTCCTAAATGTAGTCTCCCATGCTGCTAACACTAACAAGATGGTTGCAGTCCCATCAGCAACCTGGTAGGTTTTGGAATGCAAAATTGGTCACAAACGTTTTTTATTGATGAGCACCTCATATTCAGTGCTCGTTCACTAAGAAAGTGCACACTCCAATCCATCATGCTAGGTACTGGCTCTATTCAAACTTGTGGTTGCTATTTACAGGTAGGTCACATTTCCCCACAAAAATTCACCACATCATCAGGTAATACGATTTATACATTACCAGATATTTCTAACTCGGTTTGGCATGGTTTCACAGTTCTTATGTATTATGGTCTTTATAAAACCATATAAAACCGAGACCATCACAAGGTAGCATAAAACGGTTGCACTGTCCAGTTGACTTGCAGGTTAGCTCACTCACCTGTAACAATTTGTTCCTCTGGCCTTTTACTCTCATTTCTTTTAAAAATAAAATCTCCTAAAGCTCTTGACAAGGCTAGATTCCCTGAGAAAAAGAAAAAAAAAGAACAGAATTTTACATTCAGAGTGTAACAAATGTGGACCAAATGCAGTGTGGTATACCAATGTTGGCAACTCAAAATGAGATAAATGTCTAATTCTCTTAAGCTTAGGCCTCAGTTTCCGACATAGAGTTAAAAGTATTAGGCTACCTAAACCGCAGACCAATTTTCCCTTTGACAGGACATGTGCAAACTATCACTTTGTAATGCCACGGTAACAAGGTAATAGATCTATCTGCTGACAGCTTTTGGTAACCACACCTTCTATGATTAAACTTAATGGTGCACCACAGTTGACGAAGCTTCAATGCTGATAGCAGCCCCAAGTTAACCTGACTTCCGGGTATTAACAAATTGTTGTATAAAACAGCAGCATAATTCCACTCCACACAGTGGTCCAGGGAGACTACCACACTCCAAAGATCTGCTTTTGCTGTCTTGTTTGCAAAGCTCCTGTTCTCTCATGTAACGCTTGTGTATGCTGCACTTACATAGATGCCACCTATAACACGACCTTTAACAGTTATAGTCTACAGCCCACTAGAACCCCTCTCCATCTGGGTCCCCCCTCCCCCTCCCCCTCCCCCTCCCCCTCTCCTCCCTCCTCATGACGAGATCTTTTAGCGAATGGTTGTACTTACCATTAACCCTGTTGAATTCCACCCAACCCCCAGCTGCTACAATTCTATTGGATTCCTCTTCCAGGCAGGGCTTGTGGTCTTGCGATAACGCCCTCGCATGGCCTGAAACGCTGACGATACCACGAGAATCCCCGACATTCGCCTGCAAAGAAAATCAACAAGCAAATCAGGGTAGAGATACAGATATATGTGAGAGCAAAGAACAAGGATGGGGATGCGAAAGGTCAAGATTGGTGAGGGGAGGGGGGAGGGGAAGAGAGGAGTTAACATTGATTTCAGTCTCAAGATCTGTCAGACAAACTGCCTGCATACCACAGAAGATGATGGGGTGGGGGTGGGGGGGAGGACGAGTGGAAGGGGGAGGGGAGATCTTTGAACAGTGTCAAATGTGAAAACAGTGCAAGCAGCTGGTTGCCTTACATCATGAAAGGTATTAAACAATGTACACACCTAAATTTATTTAAACTTGGCAGTGCAATGTCCTCCATAATGTTTTCAATGCTGTTTCTTTCAAATTCTTTGCATCCATAAAGATTGAAAGGTGTCTTATATGAGTTAATGGCAATAACGAGTATGCCCCTGATTGTTAATATATAAAACAAGAATTTTGAGTACAGGACTAGGTACATGGGATTACAAGGTGTTTTAGGACCTGCCCTGGATATGAGTCAAAACTTTTGATCTACAAAGGAAAAAATAATTGTAGAGGTTTTTTCTCCTTTTTTATCTTTTTTACTCACCGTGTGCAACTTTCCTTCTCTCATGATTACCACAATCGCTGTCGTTCCTGCCAATTCATCCTTCAGGCTCTCATCTACAGGTTAGAGAAAAACAATGGGATGTTTAACTACTGTTACTATTGTAACTATTGTATTGTTGACCATAAAACAAAACTTTTGAAAAAATGTCAGAATACCTGCAAATCAGAAACAAACAGCCTGCCATCTCCATCGGCAACGAGAACATCGACGATGTTGAGGTTTGCATGGATAAGTTTAATTTTCTCAACAACAAGAAGGGTAACACAACGATTATTCATTACTTCGTTGGCCGTTTCTTTTTTTAATTTACGGCTAATTCCATTCTGCTGTTGCATTTTGCAAAAGAACAATTAAATGTTTTGAAGTGCTGACTTAAAGTTCCATTCAAAGGTCAATGGTTATACAACCAAATTGGGATTAGTTCAATGCATTTTAAAGGGATGTTCCACTGGCTGATTTTTAACTTTTTTTTCAATTTGGCATAACTTTCTTAATGCATCTGGCAACAGTCAAGTTAGTGATGTCATCATGGCAATTAAAGCTGACAACATCTTTGTTTCTCTTCATAATGTACAAATCATCTTTAGACTAAGGAAAACAATCAAAAAAGCATTTCACAAATATTTCGACGACAAACATAATACTAGGAAATTGAGGCCTTTGAAAATGGATCTATGGATCTATGTTGACATCATAAGACTACCAACTTCTGTTGACTTCCCTAGAGTAAGGAATGGTTCACCTGGTAAACATGGACTTAATACTTTCAGGTCAAACCATGTCCAAAAATTTGGAATGTGAAACATTCAGATGGGTTTCTCGACTGAACGTTAGAAAATTTATCTCTTCTGGATAAGTCTCACATCGTCTGCCAACAGCGTACATACCCCTTTAAAACATGGCTTACGTTTACATGTAAAAAAACAACATACCATTCTGCATATTATTGTCTATCATAAGGAATGCATCTCGCATGGCTGTTGTCAGGTCGCCTCTCTTGTACGCCATCTGATCAATGATGGTCTTGTGCAAATGTTCGCCAGCATACTGAGCTACTTTTGCTCCTGTATGAAACAAACAAATCGCCCAAAAAAAAGAAAAAAAAAATTATTCAAAGCTGAAAACGACTCATTCATATAGAGCCATTATTTACTTTATGAAAAAGGATGTAATATTCCCGGCTTTAGTGAATCATTCAAAACTAGAAAACTGGAGCAAATATGTACAGATTTCAGAAGCAAACAAATCATCTTTCTCTTCATCTTTCAACTCAACATCGACCTAGATTCCTCCCATTACCTCAAAAGCTTTCTACAATTTTTGTCAAAATCTTAAACGAGTTCTTGTTTGTCAAAGTCCGCACTTTAGGGTACCCTCTGAGGAGTACAGTATCAATGACATTCCCATGATCATGCTTTACACCTGTTCAACTATCAAGTTGGAACAACAAATCAGTCTAGTTTTTGAAATAGCAGGAAAGACTAAATAATAATACGGCAAAATTTTGGCTCCAGTTTTGTATAAATCTTAAATGACGAATAGCAAACTGTACGTTCGATGACATTATAAACGTGACATATGCACAACAGCGACAGTGTCCAAAAACTGTTATCATATAAACGAATGCTCTCAAAATGAATTACACTGATGAAATTTTACAAGCAACTGTAGTCCAAAATTGATGTTTTCTCTGTGAGTTTTGCTAGGTCAGCACTTAAAAGATTATCTTTGCTTACAGACATGATAGAAGCCAGAGTGCAGAAATCGTGTAGAAGCATGTTAGTAGATGAGTGTGATAACATGTGGACGTATCCAAGGACCTTACCTCCGTGGCCGTCGTAAACAGCAAAGAACGCTGAATCCTCTTCATTGGCTAACCCTAAGATGTGAGTGTGGGCGTCCTCCATGTCTGGGTGATAGAGTTAAGGACCTAGATAACGCAACATCCATCAAAACTGGAGCAACATAACATCAGCCACTGGAATGCTGACCCAAGGCAGATTTTCTGTTAAAATTTCACGTGACATCCCCATGGAGACTACGTGCCTGGAATTTTATTGTTGGCGGATATTTGAACATTTACATAAGTTCTACAAATACTGTACCTGAACTGAAAATGGTTCATTCTGAATGGAATAAGAAGTTGGTATAAATCACCCCCCCCCCCCACCCAAAAAAACAAGGTTGCCAGTTTGAGGGTAAAGTGCTGAAATATTACTAATTTTTTTCCACTAAGTAGTTTTGAAAGTACAAATATTTAAGTGAACATAGGAGGTAGGCTTTATCATCATTTACTTGTTTCGGACTATCTGGAAATCCTTGAAAATCGTCCGCTGGCAACGATGGACAGATACCACACATTCCATCAGTCGTTGGTAATAAATAAAACATCATTTTATATCAAAATTAAAAAAAGCTAAAGGCCTAGTTCTATAATGTTTTAATCATGTTAAGAGTATATATGCCACCTATACATGTACAGAACAGCCTGCATTTGTGCAGATATGAAGAGAAAACTGACTTGTTAAGCTTAACATATAAATAATGATACTCTTTGTTTGTTTTTATGCTTTGTTTTTTCATGAAAGGATACTTATTCTCCATCCTTGCATACATGATGATCCCACTTTGACGAGATGATTTTCACAGCCCTGCGTTTCCTTTGTAGTTACTGGTTCTGATAATGTCTGCCCCATTGAACCATCCTCTGATGAATCTCTCCTTCAATTAATCTGAAAAAGAAAAGAGTCAAAGAAATCAAAACAATTTCGTTTAAAGGGTGTGAAGACTCGCGCAAAAAGAAACATCTCATGCCGGTAATCTGACCTAGTTTCGAATGAGGTGTATTAACAGAAGTGTTAGACACCACCATCGTTCCCAGAAAATACACACACAGCTTGCTACCGTCGGTAATTAGACACTAGTGTACAGTCAGTACATACCGCTGCCGTCAATACCCACAGCACAGTATACAAACGATACAGCGATGGACATCTCAGGTCCAGTTTAAGATAACAAGGTATCACATTTCATTACAGTACTGTCTGCATTTTGTAGCGACACAAACAAAACGTCACTTGCAAGCAACAGAAAGTTCACTTTTTCAGATGGCCACACGCGGTTTGGGGCGAGTCTTCAATGCCTTTAAACTCACATAATTAGGTAGCTGCTGCTCAAACCATACTGTATATACTACTATCTCATGGTTTAACAAACAACTCTGAATTAACTGCTTTCTCTCCAGGTTCCTTCCCTCTCAGTCATAAAGGCTGAACTGCTACTGCATGTACTGTACAGTAACTGCCTTTTAGTTGTCTTGTTGTAAACTTCCTTATATCCAATAATCTAATAGTAAATCAATATAAACTCCTGATGCAGTTAAACTTACACTTAAATATGTACAGTGAGTAGAAGGATGTGTTAAACTAAACCCAGAAATTTATTTCACCGGTTTAAAGGGCTACTGAACTATTGTCGAGATCATAACTTTGCCTTATTTATTATAAAACTAAGTCCATGGTTTACTGTAAATTATTCACAAATTAATTTTCACAGACTTTCACACAACACAATTTTTCTTTTTTAGTCTACAAGTCATACAATACTGGCATATTTAGCATGTTGCAGCATTGCCAGGCCTATTGAACTCGCCAACAGTAGTCTCTGAATATATGATGTGTACATGTATGATGATGTGTGTGTGTGTTTGTGTGAATGCACCATTCCAACGGATAATTAACATTGTATATTTGTATGTTTCTATAAATGCTAAGATAGATATGTACAAATATGATGTGTACAAGTACGATGATATGTGTGTGTGTTTGTAACGGATAAGTAATATTGTATATTTGTATAAGTTTCTATAAATGCTAAGATGCATTCCATATATGTATATACAAAGATCCATTTTCCATATATTACAACCAAAAGTTAATCTCACAAAATTGCCGGGCAAACCTCAAACAATCAAATTCAATTCACTCCCACTTCTAATGAGCAGTGCATGAATGTTGACATGCAACCAGTACAAGAACAGGACTGAAAAGAGGAGAGGGGGGAGGAGGGGGGAGTGTCAGGGCCAGTTAGAGAGTCTGGAAGACATGGAGGGGGGATGTGGAAAACAAAGGATAAAACTTAGTGTACTCTCATGAAGTAAATAGCTAGAGAAAAAGGAAAGGTGCAAAAAGGTGGACTTGCTCTCTAAAGAGGATTTAAAATATTTCAAACATTAAAAATGACACCCCTGTGTATATATACAACATTGCGTGAGTCTCAGTTTATAATACAGACTTTAATAATGTGCCACACTGGTACTTGAATTATTCATCTCTTTGAAGTGCAAATATTCATAGCAGGAACTATGATACTTTTGCTCGCTGTACATTTGCCTTTAAGCGACTTTAAACGCGCGAGAAGGAATGACGATGCCTTGAGAGACGGTAATGACAATCGAATAGAGAGTGAGAATTGAGGAGAATACAACAACAACAGAGAATGAAAACACAATCTCACGATATCCAAAGTATTCAAATTTTAATATTTCAACGGTTTCATCCCATCTCCTAAACTACACACAGATCCATCTTTAAAATTAATTGCACTTTAATATTAAACCTGTACTGCCTGATTGTAGGCGACTTGTGTAACCATGGTAGCCGCAGACCACATGAAAATGAAGTCACAATTGGCAAATACTGTAGAAGAAGGCCATAAGCTGAATGCTGTACAACCTTTTAGGCAAATGTGAAGCATCAAACAGTCTTTATCAAAGCTTTTGGTGATGAAATATTGGAGTATATATGCAAAGGCCAGGTGCTTTGGGGTGTACCTTCCACAGAAGATTAATTGAAATGGCTGTTAAGAAGGATGAAATGTTAATTAGGAGGGGGGAGGGGAATGGGAGGGGAGGGGAGGGGGAGGGGAGGGGGAGGGGGAGGGGGAGGGAACCAGATGGAGAGGGGGTTCTAGTGGGCTGTAGACTATAACTGTTAGGACGTGTCATAGGTGGCATCTATGTAAGTGCAGCATACACAAGCGCTACATGAGAGAACAGGAGCTTTGCAAAAATGACATTACTTTACATAGCATACAAGAAGATCTTCGTGCCATCATACAAGTATTTTCTCCTGATTAATCTAGTCTGAAAGTCACCCACCCTGCACAGTGTTAAAAGTTACCACCTCATTCTAGGCACGGTAGAAAGACGAGTGCTAAGGTTGCGGGGAGACAGGTAAGCCCTGAGCAAAGTAAATTATACATTACCAAAAGTCCCAACCACAGAGAAATGCATCTAAGTAATTAATCCAAAGTTATCTGGTGTGGGTAATTACTAGATTACTTCTCTGTCCTAATTCCATTTTGCCTTATTATAATCCACCTAGATACTACCCTGGCAAATAATGGATATTTTTTATTTATTTTTTGACCTGACCAGTTCCTTCTTATCAAAATGCACAAGTTTCTGTTAAGGTCACATTAAGTTGCAGCAATTAATACAGTTCAACTGATAAATTGTTTTTGTCCAGTGATCTGAGAAATGATAATATCACAAGATCACACCTAAGCCATCAGATAATTTTTTTAAGAAATGTCACCTGAGATAGAGCCTGGGTATTTTTATAATGTCTCGATCCACACTCAAACCCGGTCGCCTTACTTCCAGACTGTGTTAGGTTTGTCCAATTCACAACCGGTTGAAACTTTAAAGTAATTTGCCCACTTGTACAGTCTTCTATAATTATATTTGTTATATCTTGTTCGACGAGCCTAATCTTTTATTTTTTGGCATTCCAACATGGAACCTCAAGGATTGTCCAGGGTTTCCAAGAGACAACCACCACACAGCTATGAGAATCAGTTTTGGACATGTAGTACCACTGTATGTTTGGATTAGTTTATTGGTTATCAACATTTCTAACGGACGGTTGGTCGTTCTATATCTTACGTAAATTACAACCTGGAGGATTCCTCTGTGGAAAGATCATGCTCTTTCACTCCTCCTCGCGACCACGGGCTCTCAGCATTTCTACCGGTGACGACAAATTAGTGTGAGAGCTTTCGTGTCTGTGGAACTTCAGCCGCGACTTCTTTATTAATAAATCCTGTAGTCACTCTTTGCATGAAACAAATGACAACAGTGTGTGTAAGGTAATGATAACATTATGACTGAGATGTACCAGCAACAGTCCTGATGTCCTTGTATTATATGATCATAATAATCTTGTAGGCGTCCAAGAAATATTTTCCGAAAATGTTGTCTCGTATTTCAAAGTCACAATCACATGATGATTACGAGGATGGCGTCCAAGTAAATACAAAATCATGTCACAATTGGTCAAACTAATTAATGCACTTTTGTACGATAGATTTGGTCACCACATGAAGATTTACATTACAGCTGGTTATGTCTTAACGATTCTAAAATCTTAAGCCACCTGTCACAACTTTTCGTGGAATGATGTTTGTAATAACGTAGAAGAGGGTATCAGGATTTTTTTATCCTGTTTTATACCCATGCTAGTACACTGAGAGATATTACAGTACCTAGAGCTAAAATCAGTGACATTGTGTATAGTGTTAGGAATATTTAGTACATACAGTAGCATAACTTCTGCAAAATCTTAAAACAATTCACAGACACCATACACAGTACTTAGATATAGGCTTAATATACTGTACTGAACATACCTGTTTACATGACATGTACAAAGACAATTTGTCGGAAAACTGCACTTTGTGTTTAGTCACTAATTTCAAAACATATTGGGCACTGAAACATAATTATTACTGTACTATAAATATTTACCATTCTTCAACATCCCTCACTAGAGCTGCATCTCTAATGTCACTACGGGATCAATTGATCATCAATCTTTTAAGATGAGAAATCTCACAGCTTCAAGCAGATATACTGTATGTGCTAGAGCTACATATGAACTAACTCAGGCTTACATCCTCATCCTCTCTTAGTAGTCTGTGCATATACTGTATGATGTGTACATGTACATGTATGATGATGGATATGTGTGTGTGTGTGTTTGTGTTAATGCACCATGGGATAATTAATATTCATATGGTCAATTATATAAGTTTCTACATTAAACTGTAGAAACAAGTATCAACTACTGTATCAATGACACTCAAATACAAACACTGTAAACCGTCTAACTTCCCTCTTGAGTTGGGGCTGTGCCCTCCAAATCTTAACTTCCAATTCCCACAAATGTAGCTCAACGGTTTGCTATCTGTTGAAGTCGTGTGTCTAGCCTACTGTACTTTCAATGCCCCGTACCAACAGTCGCAATGTGCTGTGTAGGGGGTGGGGGAGGGGGGAGGGGGGAGGGGAGTGGGAGGTGGTTTTTAGGGTCTCCAGCCTATTATAAGATGCTGCCTTCGCCAATGCTATTCATACCATTTTCTTGCATGATAACTCATGCTCTACCGTACATCCAGATTAGCATATATTGTGCGCTAAGTGGGTCGTCTTCATAAACCTACTTACAGAGCACCTCCCTCCAAAGTTCACTCAAACAAAATTCTGACAAGATATTTTGGGCAAAGGTGGCAAAAAGGTAAACAAACCGTGTCAAGTACAACAATCAATATCAAACTATCCCGATAAAAGATTACAAGGTGTAATTAAAGTTGTCAAAGGCTTGAAACACCGATATCAAGAAACGAAACAAGTACAGGATAACGAAATCAAAACTGAGAAACGAAACTATTTACTTAAATTCTTAAAATAAATTCACGTACATTGCAGGTTAGGATGCAAGCAACTCACGAAGCGGTGACGGATAAATTATGAGAAATCTGAGGAAAATATGAACTCTTACTTGATAGAAAACCGAGAATTTCGCAAAAAGGTCAATTACTTTCGGATCTACTGTAGTACTGTACTTGACTCACAGAATATAGCATTAGAACTTTGTACATTATGATCAGCAATTTCAGATTTCAGTAAGAATGGGACACAAATGAGGTCATGTACATAACAACAGAGAAAGTTCTAAGGGTTTCAAAGTTTGTTTACCAATTTTAAGGCTTTAAATTAATACACCATAGTTTCAAAAGTACAAAACTGCTATGTACAACAGTATTCATCTTTTCATTTGTATAGTTATTTGCCCAGCTTTGCACAGTATTTTGCTATGCGATACTGGATAAATTAATCCACCCCCCTCCCCTCCCCCCGGAGCAAGTATCTAATGCATTGCCTTGTGGTAAACCTTAACATCTTTAATTCATGACTTTCAATCACCTTAGAAGCGTAATATACGTCTCTCGCCTTTCTTAAAGCTTTAAACAGCAAGGCAAACTAAAAAAACACATCTGTTGATGACCTGAAGGACTGTAACGGACTGTAATAATATTATGTAGGGTAGTGTGCTTACTCAAGCCCAAATGTGTTGACAAAGAGAACATTGTATGGAATACTGCCAAGGTCAGTATTAAAAGTACAGTAAAAGATTATATAACATCACTTCCTACTCTGAAGATGACCCAATCTCATGTTCAACAGGATATACTGGACTCGAAGACTCGTGACTGAATTAAAGCCATAAATGTATCGTACATACATGCACAAAACTCAACTGAAAGGGTGCAGTTACAATGACAGTACATACTAATACCATTGCCAGAGTTACAACGGACCACCATTTTGGTACTAGAGAAGGGAGAGGGGGAGGGGGAGGGGGAGTGGAATGTTATGTTGTCTAGGGGAGTCCTCAAAAGAGGAGTGGTCCCCCTCCCCTTTGCTAAAATTAAGGGCTCCTTAATGAAGAATGGTGCAATATTTTTCAACTTTTATGTACAAGAATTTTCAACTATTTATATATTTATGTCCTTTCTTTAATATTTTTTAATATTCTGTGTCCGTGAAGAACCCCTTTGATTTACTTACCCCTGACAAATGCTTCATATAAATCTGGTGTAATGACATCATGTCTACATATACTGTATGACTTTATGTCACTGAACAAATATATCATGGGTAATTTGGGTATTGACATTTCCTATGTAATCTAATCTAATCTATTGTTCTATTAAATAAGTGATTTATAAATTAATGAGTTGATTGTACATAGCAAGGCAGTTAATATGATACAAATTGTCTCCATTCTAGTCAATGGTTCAAGTCATATGTTAAACTCACTGCTCAACTGTACACAGTAATGCATACATTAAACTTCTCACTAGCCTTTAGTTCATTTCTTTACCTTTCCTCGTTTATTTTTCTAGCCAACAACAAACACGTCTAAATTTAACGATCAAAATTGCCAACTTGGTGGAAAGAAGAATAGTAAAAGGACTGTTCAAGTTACTGTAGGGTAGCTTAGGGTAGCTTTAGGGTACAGTAGCTAGAGTTGCTTCATCAATATCATACAGAATAATGATCACTGAGTAGGAATTTTAAAGCACTTTCCTACTACTAGTCTAGACGTCACTGCTTCTAAGGAAGGAAAGTGCTGATCATTGCAGATCACCCCCTAGGCAGTGGGTACTGTTGAGCAAAGGTGCTAAATTAAAGGTTGTGAGTAGACAGGTGAGCAGGGAAGAGAACTAAATGTCCCATGAAAGACATAAATCTCGCTGAGCAGCAGTGACTTAATCTTATATGGTCTGCTTACATCTTTCTACTTGGTCTGATTTATATAATTATTAACTGTTATGTAATTTTAAACCAAAGGTGAGCACAATAATGAATCTTGCAGGCCACAGTTAAGATTCTGTACCCAATCACTAAAGGTATTTACCTGCAGTACTGTACTCCCGTGACATGGCAAAAATACACTATATATGGTCCCAATCAAAGGTCAGAAAGTTAAACATGTGTATTGTCCATCTATTAATGTTGAAAATATTCAAGGTATAAATTGTGGTAAGCCTATACATATTATACACAACCTTCCATGCCATAACGTAATGCTGGCTGCATTACATTAAATTTAGTTTTGCAAACCCATGATTGAGGACGCATAGTGTAATTTGCCAATTGTTGGTTTAAACAGTGTACGTACTGAGAAGAAATACGAACATCGAAGCATATCAAAACTGAACTCTTCGATCCCAACAACACATGGCTCGCTTGTAGGCTGATTTATCAGTCAGTACTGTAGGCAGTGCTGTATGTATGTACAGTAACCTTCACAAACCACACAGTACCGTATGTATTAAAGGTACAGTAACCTTCACAAACCACACTGTACCCTACAACTGAATCTGTGTGTATAATCAGGGAGTTCCCTGGTATAATCAGGCAACAACTCCACCATCACAGTTCGCAGTTGAAAACAACCGTGTAAGCCTGTTTTCAAAAGAATGCAATTCAATAGTTAGGAAATTACAACACTGTCTTGTAAAAGAAAGCCTGTGACATCTTGTCTTTCTATTCACTATAAAAAACTGGGAAAATTATAGAGACCTAGAGAGAAAAACAAGCATAGAGAGCATCTAAATGTAGTCAATGCCCCAACCCCCCCCCCCCCCCTTCTGAAAGAATAGTCCTTTCTGTTTAGGCTGTGTCTTACTATTAATATACCCATCACTATGGCCAAGTGGTTTTAAAGTGCAGTGGCATTAGAAACAATGAAACCGATCATGAAACCGATCTCATCCAACAATGGCCATACCGATTCATATCAGTCTTGTAACATATCAATTAGTACTACGAAGAATCATTCACGCAGTATCACATACAGTATAGCAAAATGCTATACAACATGAGCAAATTTGCTACTGTATGCAAGTTCACAGATGAATAGCAAGCAGTTTTTGTACAGGAACCGTGGTATTCTACAACAGACAATTTAAGAACGTTGAAAATGGCTACGCCAAAAGGTGAATACTAACTTGTATCATTAGTAATTCATTACGATAGCCAGACTATAATACATCATCCAGCATGACAGTAATTAATTCTCTTTTAATGTTGTTTATATGAAGATATGACCTGTCTATATCATATTTAGTTTCTTATTGCACATTAATTAAAGGAAAGAGAAATCTCTCATGGAGGTTTTCAGAACGATATCGTTCTGTTTATAGTACTTAAGTGTGTTAATGGTTTGAACAATGGTGATAAAGCGTATGGGTTCGCTGCCAATGGTGTCAAGTACTTCTGTTCAGTCAATGGAAGGATGTGGGCGGTGTGAAGGGTGGGGGAGGGGGTGAGGGAGGGAATGGGGGACAATATGAGTTATAAACAAACAACATCTTTTGAGATCTGGAACAAACTAATCTTCAATGTTATGCCCTTACTGTACATACAATGAAATACATACATACCATGATATATACATGCATATCATGAAATACATACATACCATGAAATACATACATACCATGAAATACATACATACCATGAAATACATACATATATACCATGAAATATATACATACCATGAAATATATACATAACATGAAATATATATACATACCATGAAATACATACATACCATGAAATACATACATACCATGAAATATATATACCATGAAATATATACATACCATGAAATACATACATACAAGGTAATACATACTAAGAAATACATACATACCATGAAATACATACATACCATGAAATACAAACATCCCATGAATTATATACATACCATGAAATACATACATACCATGACATACATACATACCATGAAATACATACATACCATGACATACATACATACCATGAATTACATACATACCATGAATTACATACATACCATGAAATACAAACATCGCATGAATTACATACATACCATGAAATACATACATGTATACCATGACATAGTGCTGATAGTCGACACATTCTTTTGTAGTCGATTAATAGCTTAGCTCTTCTCGCGATTACTGCGATTACTCGGTTACAGTTATGACGTCATCACTGTCTTATTTAAATTGCAGAAATACATTCAAACCAAATCTTTCCCCATGGTGCTCTGTCTTTATTTATTTATTCTTTTGTGTCTTAACGTGTGGTGTCTAAATCATGTTAAAACTTCTACCAAACAAAACCTGTGAACAACTTTCAATCTACAACGTTTCTTAAAATCCTTCTTAGTATATCAAAACTTTTCAATGAACCTACAAGGCTACTACTAGCACTAATAAAAGCAAATGTATAAAACAATGAATAGTTGTAACACCTTGCAGCGGTGTGATGATTAGTACGCAAGAGTTTTCTGTAGAGGGACGTTCAACGTTCTAGGGCTAGGCTCTAGCCTAGAGCGATAGCAGGCATATACAGTATTTGCACATTGAAATTAAACTACACCGCAATCAACACACTCCATCAGACATCCAATAAATGTGAACCAGGGTTGTTAATGAAGTTATTGTAAACATGTTTGAAGAAATGACAAATACTTTGGTAATCTTAAAAGATTAATAATTACGAATTTGCGATTATGTGCAATGATTAAACATTGCTAGGATTGAATGTTGCATTGCAGAACAATCGTATTACTAACAAGTAAACACATGAATCTAACCGGAGCAGGTGCTTGCTGATTTTTTAACACAGCACAGTGCTAGTGTAGCATTGTGAGAACCACATACCTTTGCCATATTTGCTGACAAACTGCTAAAGTGTTGTGTTTGATAGGTATAGGCTATTTTTCAAAAGCAGATTATGTGTAGTGCTAGCTCGTAGTCGAGTAATCGCAACTTAGGTTTTGAGTGCGATTAATTGAACTTTCAAAGTGTAATCGCGACTACTGGCGATTAATCGATTACGACTACTGTATCAGCACTACCATGACATACATACATGGCATGAATTACATACTGTCTTGAGGCAATTTACAAGTCAAAAGAAAAAAAGGGAGATATATACTGTACCTACCCGTTTTACAGACGCAACGATTCTGCCATTTACTGTGATCTTGTATTACAGCTCTACCTATACAACTCTTGCTAAAGTTCTGTGCATATTTTAATGAATCATTAACACTAGTCTAAAACCCACAACAAAAGACAGTTTGAAGGATTTCTTTATTAAATAGTGAAAGTCAACATTGCAACAATTACTAGTCAAATTGTTCATGACTGTTCCTAGCTCACTGCAGGCATTCTGCCTCCTTCCCTTAACAAGGTTATTAACTGTATGTAAATGCCAGTTACATAAGTCTAATCACAAGAGAAGCACAATTTGGCTTCTACAGGAGAACACTAGTGGCAATTTCACAGCTATTTTCAAACATTGGTAAACTGGTAAATTGGTAAAATTCAGACATTGGTAAACTGTTTATGACAGACTATCGTTACTTCAAGGTATCGGTATTTCTCCTCATATGGTTAGACAAACCTCTCCACAAATTACAAAGACTTTGAAATAAAGTGCTGGTAGTATCCCTCATTAAGACAAGAGTTTCAATAACAGACAGAAAGACGAACATTACAGTCTACAGGACAGTCTACTGTTTGTTATAGAGTATTTTATCCAGAAGCCTTTTTTGGGTACAGTACATCTACAGCAAGGATCGCCATGTTTTAATATAAACAACAGAACTTTTCCAGCCCATTCTACTGTTTTAATGCACAATACTGTGTCTTCTTGGATAAGACGTCCCTATACTTTTCCACACACAATATTCCTAATACAAATTATATTCAGTTAAATCTTTCTGTCATACACTAAGTAGCCAGGATGGAAACATCACCCACGATACGTACACATAACAGCCTCAAGTAAACCATGGTCAAAGAAAATGTGGAGATTCAAGTTTTTAATTAAAAAACAAAAAACAATATACAAAATACAACCCAGCTGACACAATGATGAATGAACAGGCAGGAAGAGTAATCCACACTTCCCTTTAGAAGTTCTCCAGTTTTGGCTGACCTAGAATTTCAAATCATATACGCACCGTACAAAGATCACTGTTGACATTTAGACAGAGAAAGAATTGATGTGCTTTGATACAGAAAGTAATCAAAAATAATATATTAGAAAGGTAAGATCTACCTACGAGTATGACATAAACCGGTGCTCTCCCGAAAGCATGATTTTACATGGCAAAACCATCTGTTTTTGGTTTTTACATTAATTGTCTTACTGTACTATAGTTTCTCATACTTATTTAATTTTAACCATTGACTATGATTTAATCTATTTTACTATTTACATACCTCTGAAATTGTTTTGGACTATATTCGTTTTAGTTTTTAGTATCGTTTAGTACTGGTGTGTTTTTTATATTGTTGCTTTTGGCTTCTACATTTTTTTGCCTTACTGTATTGGTTCTATATATTTAATATTTTGGTTTTTGTTACTATTTGTTTTTTAGGTTTTACATTTGAAAAGCGCTTTGAGCAGCTTTGCTGATTATACGCTATATAAATTTTACTTATTATATTATTATTATTATGTTGTAACAGCCAAATCCCTTCAAATTGGTAACTTTAATTACTGATAATGATACTTTAGAATCTCATTAGGAATCTCTCCAGTTAAAAGTCAGGGAAGCCAGAGGCCACAAAAAAAGAGAAAGGTACAGTACTGACTGGCCACCAACAGCTGGCTGGCAGTGATATTGTGATAAATTACCTGGAAAGAAGCAGGCGAATGGAAATGCTAATGCAATCTTCTTATTAGGGATATAGTATATATACCAAATGAACAGCACAGTGAGGGTGATATTGAAATCTTATTTTCCTTCTTTAGTTCAATAGTTCATTAGTAGAAGGTATACATATCCACACAACACACTCGTGCTGTAAATAAACACTTACTGACTTGATAGTTACCGTACGCAGGGTTCGTTATTCTTTTTTTTTTTTTAATAAAAAACGCATGGATTTATTTATGTGATTTGAATTGAAATGTCATATTTTCAATCAATTTTGGATGTTATCGTTGTCATAACGACACAAGTACATTTACAATAAAATCTTTTTTTGTAGTATATATACAGCATACACAGTTAATATCATTTTATGAACATGTGATTCAGTGATTTTCTTTCTAAAACAAATCAAGTGATTTAAATCTGTGTGATTTCAAAGTCTGTCAACCCTGACTGCACGTACATGTGCAAATACCAAAGCAGGAGTCATACTACGCAGTAATCAACATTGGGTAGAATCATTTCATTATTATAATCACACGACATTAACATGGAGGGCGTTGTGGTCAAGTGGTAAAGGCAGTGGACTTGTGATCTAAAGATTACAGAATCGAGCCCTGGCCTGATCATTGCGTTATCCTTGGGCAAGGCGCTTTATCTCCATTGCCTCTCTTCACCCAGGTGTATAGTGCACTGTGGTGCCCCAGGAGAGATTGATTGAATTGTGCACACTTTGGTGTGTGGGTGTGACAAGTTACCAATGACCAGGGGTTAATAATAATCAGCGCATTGAGACTTAAGTGTGTATTTGCGCTTTATAAGAACTGTGTATTATTATTATTATTAACATGTTCTTCCTCATTATAGCTGAGAGATCTATGCAGTCAATCCCTTTGGATTATACACTCCCTCTATATAAAGAACAAGAATTATAATATTTAATAGTTTAAGCTAAACCAGACACAAAATTTTCAAAAATCCTTTGAAGTTTTTGCAATCAGGTTCTTCTTCCATATGTAAACTTTGTGGGACTGTACTAATAGACTAGTGCTTCTAGACTATCATTTCAGGTGACCTCTCGCCCTTATCTTCACTCTAATGATCCATTTTTATTGCCAAAAGTGACAAAAAATTCAGCTTGACAGCAAGAAACTAATGTACATGAACTTCTTACCGCCCCCCCCCTCACCCTGGAAAAATCTCCTTAATTACTGTAAGTCTTGAGTTTTACAACAAACCCACAAATAGCATACAATTTCATCAAGAATGAAACCAAAGAGATTAAATATTGGGAATAAGATCCAAATTTCTGCTCATAATACATCGGTTGTGACGTTAACAAAAAAAAACAGTTACTGACCAAAAATAACTGCTCCAGCTCATGTACAGTATTCTTGTTGTTGAGGGAGATGTTACGTAACAACACAGCTGTTTTAAAGGTCACTTTGTAAACAGAGAGTTGTTATGTGAGTGAATCTGTGATGACCCACAAGAATCCTAACAAAAAATATATATATATATATAACAATGCAGAACTAATTTAGAAAATACAATTAACGAAAAAATTTGATGTTGAGGGAAAATTGCAACAAATTTTATCGTAAACATAATCTTCTCCTCATCCAGCTTCCTCCTTCACAAATTTTGAAATACGCTGAAACGTTTTTCAAGAGTAACTAAGGTACTATTGTCTGACAATGTCTCCATATCAACCAATCACGGACAAGAATTATGTTGTGACAGAGAGACAGCATTGCCAGATAGGCAATACATTGAGCACTGCTTGCATGAAAGCCATATTTTAAAGCATCTAAATAACAGTAGTTCTCTCAGATTCAAACCTATCTGCCTTTCTATTCAAGCTTACACTAATATCTCTTTGGCAGGGTGAATTCAGCATAAGACAGTGAGTATTATGTAAATATTTCAGATGCAAGTTTTAGATCCAAGTTGCTGGATGGTTGTCGTACATTAACGGTTGACATTATGCCCAATGTTAACTTTTTTTATGTTATAGACCATTAAGAAACATTGCCAATCAGACTAGATTGTATTTCTGTATATCTATACCCGTTTCTTTTTTCTTCTTTTTTCTTTGTTTGAGAAATGATGCTTTAATTAAAATGGCTGGACTACTTAGTCTACAGTAGCACAAAGACTACAGTATACATCAGAATACAAAATTCATTTTAAGGAAAGCTATATACTTTTCATGTTCTCAAAAAGAATTGAAGGAATTGGGGGGGGGGGGGGGGGAAGGGGTCAGGAGAATTATTGCCTCAGGCCCAAGATCACTAAGGGGGCCGGGCCAGGAAGAAATGGAGGAGCCCAAGGAACATATGGGACAAAGAATACTGTATTTCCCATTTCATAATTAACTGAAGGAAAATGACAAGTGCACAGAGTGAGTTGTATAATTAATTGTCCTTGAGCACCCCTCCCCCTCCCCCAAACTCTGTTCCTTGACCCCTCTGGCCTCACATCATATGATTACAATGCATTGCAAATTAATCAACTTGGACAAATGACATTGAATGTCATCAACAGATGCCATTCATTTGAAAGTTAAAGGACAAAGTTCTTGTATGACGTGTAAAAGACCCAAGTACTATTGGTATATTAGAAAGTATATTAAACAACCCGATTTGCAATTAGGCCTGCACTCAGACGCCAGTCATCTGCACAGTTAAGCCTAAAAGCAGAATTCCAGAGATTGTAAGCAACCTTAAGGGAGGAAATTAAATAGCTATTGGACCATTACTACTGATAACAGTTTTCTTTTCACCTTGTAAGTACTGTGACATCACGATTGAAATTCTTGCCCAAAGTCATCCTTTAATTAATTAGTGGATAAATTAGAATGCTAAAGAAACCGTTCACTGCACAAGCTGAAACCTTAGATTGTGCTGTAGGCTGTTGCATACAATTGTATGTATTGTGTAATATATTTGTCAATGTCATATATGTACTCTAGGTTTGATTGGTATACATGTACAAAAGTTATGCAAGATTGTCCTAACATGCATTTAGTCATGGTTGACCCTACCAATTTCTCCACACATGTTCATGCACTTAATACTGACTATCCATTTCATATGCCGATCCCTGTCAGGGTGTTACATGTTGGAATTCTTGTTTCTCCTCTCCCAAAGATAAAATTGATGGCCAATCAATATTGTAATCTAATATATGAAAATTTATGTATATATTTAACCAAATGATTCTGTTCAAAATAGTCTACAAGGTTTTACAAAGTAGTTTCACATTTGGATATTAAATTTTAATATTTCTATGTGTCTGATATACGCACTTTAAAAAAAAAACTCTCCCAAACATCTGCTTTGGGTAGTTTTGTTTGAATGTTGATATTATATTTGTACAAGACAGTAACTTCGCCCACATGCATTTCAAAAAAACAGCATGCCAGATGGGCTGTTCTTGAAAACCCTGATTGATATTAATTACCATGTTTTGGTTATGCTGGAAATTTAGCCTTGAGTGTTCACAAATACGATGGAATCGATCAATCCAGTAAATTTGGCAAGATTTCAAAAATACGCTTCCATGATTACAAGTTGAAAATAATTCCTTCTGATTCTTACACTACATTTCACGTTAAACTTCTCGTCAGTAGCGATTGACCATCCCTAAGCCGTTTCTGAGGCTCTACAAAAGCCATTTTTGAAAATAGGAGATCCACCATTTCTTTCAACTGTTGTTGAAATTAAACATCAAGCCAATGTCCAATGTTTATAAGACATCTCTGGGTGACAGTGTCACCACAGACTCGGATACCATGACAACTGCTCATCATACAATATCAAGAACCAACGATGATTGGAACTGTAGATATTGTTTTCAATTTTGACGGTAGTTTTATGGATACTAATAAAATATTTGGTGTGTACATGTAGGTTACACACTACAGTACACAGAGAATGAAGTGTTCAGCTCTACACATTCATCAATCCAAACTGTTTCATTGTGTACACAATTTAATATCCATGCCGTCCATCGTTATAACACTGCCAAGCTACATAGTAGCGGTCATATTATTATGGTAGATTTACACAGGTTTTGATACAGGTAGACTTTGATACTGAAACCATTAACGTTGCAGTTCCTTAAGCTTTTGCTTCCCAAATGGCAATTGTAACAATGCAGCAAACTTAAGCTTTTTTTAATAAATCTAGATATTTTCTGGATCTGCAAATGATTATCATTAATATGGAAATGAACCTGGGCGACAAATTGCAGAGGCTAGAACGTTACAATCACTATTTTTGGGTCAATTTGTTTGACATTTATTTGGTGAAGAATAGAGCTCAATGGTCCGCTGTATATAAGTACAGTAGATTAAAGATGACTTAAGAGGACTTTATGTCATGATATATCATAACCCAAGGAAAAATGAAAACAAAATTAAAGATAAAAATAAGTACTGGTGATGTTTCTATAGATAGCTACTTTTAATTTTCAAGAATTTCATCTTAAAAATGTGATAAATTTCTGGAAGGTTCCTTCAAGGCTAATTTTAATAATGCGGTCAGCTACTCAGTGCAGGCCTTCATGCTATTGTTTTAATTTTGTTGTTCTATCAATTCTAATACCTCAATCCAAACAATGTTCTTTTAAATTCATACCAACAACAGAGCACCCTCAGATGATATTCAAAACAATTCGTCCTTGACAAAAATTTGTCATGCATCATAAATATTGTTACTTGCAGCCATAAAGTCTTACATTTTTAATTTTGAGTTTTGAGCTGAACAGATGGTCAGTGTGTTAAGGCTTTCAGTTGTCCAGCCACTTTTAAGGGATGAGCCTCAGATCTATGTTTAAAGGGTCCTTTCTCCTTCCTCAAAAATTAAAAAGTGTTGTAGAAATACAACCTACACTGACAGAAGTGGTCTACATTATTAACTGCCTGCAATATATCAAAATAATTTTGTGCTTAAAATCTATCCTCGAAATGCCATCTCACTGCCGAAATAATGAGTAAGTTAACCAAACTTGCCAGTGAAGTACAGTAGTTGTCCAAATGCAGCTTTTAGTGATTTTAAGTTTAATTGCTTTAAATCTTTAATTTCAAGATTACTACTGACCAGCAATGTACAGTACCGTAAAGGCAACAAACATCATCAAGAAATTACTACATGTGGGCAACTATGAAACATATTCTCAAAGATTCTTCAAAAATAGAGCTGCCTTTCAATTATGTTGATTATTATTACATAGGTTAAATCCTCTATTCTTCAAATGTTGTGGAAAAGCAGAGAGTTTCCTATTATTTATGTTCTTGTCTATCTATCCTTTCACTATGATACCGAGTTCCTGCTTGCAGGAGAATCTAAAATAAATACAAATAAATAAATATATATATATATATATATATATATATATATGTATGTATGTATGTATGTATGTATATATATATATATATATATGTATGTATGTATGTATGTATGTATATATATATATATATATATATATATATATATATATATATGTATGTATACATATATATATATATATATATATATATATATATAAATATATATATTTAAATATATATATTTAAATATATATATGTATATATAAATATATATAATATAGTTTCCTATTATTTATGTTCTTGTCTTTTTATCCTTTCAATATGATACCGAGTTCCTGCTTGCAGGAGGATCTAAAATAAATACAAATAAATTTATATAAATAAATACATTTAATGCCATTCAAGTGTTTGCTTAGCTGTCAATGTTCTTCGCATATGGATTTTCACCAAAATTTTAATGTTTTTATGTTCTTATGTTTTTTTTTCTAAAAATATCATTTTCCTCTGTGGAGAAGTGAGTTAAATATTATAACTAAAGAGAAAAAATTTCTTTTAGCTAGTTTGCTGGCATGACATCATTCACTCTGCTGACATTGCTAGATGCATTCACATAATATCAACAAATTTGAACAAAAAAACTCATATTTTTGCCAAATATACAAAATGCTATACAGGAAGTGGTTTTGACCTTTAAGTATGCACAAAATATCCAGCTTTTTCTTTCTTCTTTGTTGTATTCCTTTTTTTTTATGCTAAACAATCAACTTCAGACACTGGAATATTTCTGTTTAGTATGTCAGTAAATAGTATTGCTTAAAATAAACCTACTGACAAATATTACCAAAAAAGATGGAACAGAAGATTATTCAAACAGATTTCGTTTCACTACTGTTCCTTTTGTTGAATTTGGTAAAGTAAGCCTCTTAAGTACCAAGCACACCAACATGTCTCCGATGTTGTTCTATCCCCTTCGTAGGCGGATGCTGCGTACAGACTGTAGAATTTAGCCTGAAGAGTCTTGTGAGTAGGGATGGGTTTGTAATCAAGATCTGGCTCGCAGATCTCTTGATTGCTGAGAGAGAGAGAGAGGATGGAATCCAATCGAGATGGTTTGACAACACCTGCTCAACAGGAAACGGAAAAAATGCATCCACACACACTCACGGTTGAATGTAACTAGAACCAAACCTTCAACTTTTAGAACACGGCTGTATACAGTACCTTAACAACCTTCGACGAGAAATAGAGACAGTATGTATACACACACGAGGCAGCTGCTGATTAACTGACTGAAGTTGCATAAAAGACAACAAGCATAATTTATTCATATTAACAATCACAATAAGACTGGCTGACACATGTATCTGTGTGCGTGTGTAAATATACAAAAGATATGTCGTAATAAATAGCAATATTTTACGAATATTATAAAAATTAAATTTTTTTTTTTTAAACCTAGGTAACTGGTACTAAAGTGGTTATTTTTATTTCTATACCCTGTCACCTCACACACACACACACCTCTACTTCATTACAGCCTGGTGCTTATCCTTACAACCTACAAAGACAGGGTAAACTAAGGAAGCTGGTTCAAATAATTTATTAACGTGAAACAAAGGAGTGAAAGGGAACAGTGAGAAGATCTGTACTATAATTATAAATTATTTAGCCAATCCTCCTTGGTGGATGAACAATGAACATACAGGAGCAATATTACTAACCCCATCTCCAGGTGCAAACTTACACTACCCATCTAGCCAACTATATTTTCTCCTATTTATTCAGTTTAAATATACTTTTGATGTCTCTAAATTAGTATAATAAAATAAAATGCCCCGACCCCCAATATATTAAATAACCACATTCTTCTAATGAGGGAAAGTTTCAATACCTGTTAATTACATTGGGAACATCATTGACTACATCTTCCTCTACCTTCATCATACCTCATTACCTCCTATCAATGGGTACCTCGTTAACACACCTAATTTACATCCAAAGTACCCATTGAGGGTATGTTATGGTCAATTGGTCACAACACCATAATTACATCTGCTACCGATCTACTTAATATCGTTAAATAACTTCCCAGATGTCCTTCGTGACTGACAGCGTGAGAGAGAGATCCACATGTTTGAAACATTTACTTTCAATTCTACTGTACATACAGTCATGTACACATAGAGAGTGTTTACACAGAAGAGTTTACAACTTAAAGGCATTATAGCACTAAACATTTATGACAGTTAGCCAAAAAAATATAATAATAATAATTTTAAGATGGGAGTTTTTCAATTTCAGAAGTATCAGATACCAAGACCAATATTCATATTTACACAATTATAGAGGTATTTTTGTATCAATACTACATACATTATTTGTCTTTTACTACACAGTTATTGTCTTTCTTGTAAGTTCATAGCAGACGATTTCAAATTTACACTTGCGTCAGTGAACACACATGTGGTGCCCGTAGAACAGCTGTTACACCTGTTTGTAATGTCCGATATAACTTTATACTGTGTTACTATGGCTAGCAAATGTTCTATCACTGTTCATACTTAACCAGGCCTTAAAGCCACTCATTCCTCATTTATGTTGTCCATTTTGAAGCAAATCCATAAAATAACTAGAACTGCATTTGCCTGCAAGTACGCAGTATTGTACTGTACATGGAGTGCTTGCACAGCCTTGCAGTATTAGGAAGAACTTTTTGGTCGTTCATGATATTATTTTTTGGACGGACAGCACACCAGGGAGTATAGTCATGTAGTTACCTACAAAGTGAGGGCACTTGTGAGCGCCGTGACAGGCTCAGAGTAAGCTGGCTACGCAGCTAGCCTCTGAAACTGCAAATGTAGAGATAGTAAATGAAACTTTAAGTTTCAACATCCAGTCATGTAGGTATGGTTCACTTGGCCAGTAATGCCAGTATTGAAGCGCGCACGCGCACTACAATAAAAGCAGAAAGGTAAGTTCTGAGAAAAGAGAAGTGAAGTTATGGGGTGACTCACTCTACAGTACACATGGCGGTAAACGCAGTTTTCTACCACCAAGCTGCCATGAGCGTTTCTTTAAGCAATTATCAATAATAGTCTACCAGCAAAATTGTGCAAACCATAATCAATTTCTTGTCACTAGATCAAAGGTTATTAAAGGAATAACAAAGGCAGGGATCAAAGACAATTTATATTATTCAGTAACCTCAAAACTCTCTAATATTTGATTTTTTAAGTAAACCACTTCCTGTTTGACCAAATAGGATCGCTTTGAAAATTGGCTCCTAAGGCCTCACCTCAATGCACAGTAAGCGGCCATTGATTATGTAATACGCCTGAAATTCCATATTGATGACGTCAGGGAGGAATAACTCTCGTAATAAAGTCATTTTCCGTGTGGTAGACTCCCCGTGGAAAATATTCAGCAATTGTTGCTAGGGCTAGAACTTTAGAAGGCCTTGCACTTTCCTTTAAGCCTTCGTTATTCCTGCGTTTCCTGCCTTTGTTATTCATTCTACACAGTCTGTATAACTTTCACAAAATGAACAGAGGTTTCTATGTCTGTTTAATATATAGCTTTTGATGGGGTTTTTTAAAACCGTGTAAAATATATGTTATTAAGGATAAATTGTAAATGTTTAAAACTTTTAACTAAATTAACTGTGCATAATTTAATACCTTATATGGCCTACGTGTTGCATACTTTGATCACGAAGATCTAAGACCAAGGTCCAAACAGGATATGACTATATAAATACTGTACTATATGTACATACTGTAGCATTTGCACACACTTAGTGTACACAGTATAGTGTCATCAATTGAGTATACAGTCAGCCCAGTCAGGTACAGTAATGAACTACAATCACTATGGTATGAACAACTAGAAACGAGTGTTAAAAGTCTATTTTATCTACGTTATTCTGGGTCTATCTACTCCCTGTGTATTTGGAATGGAGGAGTACAGTACATTGGCATGTTTGTGACTTTGTTCATTAATCACAACCAAATACTGTACTTGAACATTGTTCTAAAATCTTTCACTGACTAGCAAACTATACCAATCAAACAATTACCTAATTAATGAAATATTGCATTACACCACAAAAAATGGCACAACTAAATCACAGTTATCAAGATCATAAACTTGATGTTTAACATTTTCCTTGAACTTTCCCCCAACAACGTTTATCTTTTTATGTGGGTTTTAATTCAGTAAATTAAGGAGCTACAGTACTGTACTGTATGACTTTCAGTGGTATCTGATACATCGCTATGCAAGTACAAGGGCATACAGTGAGCCGACAGGATTATTATGGCTTTATTCAGGATTATACCTTGAAAAAAAACAACTTTATTTGACAACTCAAGGTTTTCTGTAGCGGTTGGGGTGTGTTAAATGTACATGTACATGTGAACATCGTATTGCCAGTGGCCAAGTCTCGAGTTATTCCCTTCGTGTGTCTGCACAATTACTGAATGTTACTAATACATGCAACACCTCTTTGTGTCGTTGCAAGCAATAAATAATCAGTCACCAGACTGTACCTGCCAAGGCTCTCAACTTTGATCTATAAAGTTGACTCTGAGACTTATTTTCCGATTAAATTCAGCATTCTTCGTAGCATGAAAGTGAAATGGAGCACTGCACAGTGAAACACTGAAAAAAAATCCATAATCCTCCTCACTTGGATCACATTATGTTGAATAACGCCACTCTGAAGTGATGGCTGTACAATAAAATATATTGGCTTGTGGTATTTGCACTTATTGCTATGTACAGTACTGTAGACGACCCAACTTCCTTGCGATTTTTATATTCTGCCATACATATTTTCTTCTTTCCATTTACCAAAATTAAATCAACAAGGAAGCAGGTGCAAATTCTCACAACTTCTTTCTCTCCTTGTCAAAAAAAAAAGGGGGGGAAGAAAAACTATTTTGAGTTTTTTGGGGGTGAGAAGGAAACATACATGTATAGGGCCGCACACACCAAATCAGTTTAAGATCTACAATGCAGTTTAGCCTAGTATTGTGTATATGAACACACATATATTTAAGGACTTCAGTGAGATGGTGGAAAGCATTTATGTAACAACATACTCCAGAATCCCAAAAAAATAATTAAAGAATAAAGATATCGACGTGTCATATTGGTATCTATATACAGTAAACGTACAACTAACATTCCACACAGCTAGAGACTCTTTCCTGTTACACAGTGTCTAACAATTACTTTGATGAACTATGCCAATGCTTATTGTTTTTATTTATTTCACTTCATGCATAGATTCAACATTATGTTCCTGTAGGTATTTTGTATTTTGTCCTGTATAGCTGCAGGGGTACCAAGTGTCATCTAAGTCAGTAAATTTGACAGCGAGCAATAATCCGATAATAAGTCTTTTTTTTTGTTTACCAATTGAGTGTAAGAGATTCAGAAGGAGAAAGTTGGGGTTGATAAAGATGTGGGTTGAAAACGGAGGCAGTGTAACCAATTTGCAGACCAAGTAGATGGGTAAGAGCAGTAGGAGAGAGGAGAAGAGAGGACTAGCTTCATCTTTATACAAATGTAAAATGTTATTTTGCAGGGAGGGGCATGGAAGGGAGGGGGGGGGTGAAACTGGGCATTGCTCTTTCATTGGTTGTCAATTGATCTCATATGAACCTAAGGAGCTCAATTATTGACCTAAATAACTTGAAACAACTGCTCAAGGTACAGTATGTTCAAAAAGTAACGGTACTAGCAGACAATCACAATTTGCCACTTATAGAATGAATGGCTGTACAACTACAGTAACTTCAAGGGAAAATTTTCTTGACCTATCCAGACGATACTTCACTAGAATTCATCACTTAAGATGGTATTCGTTTCTTTAAGTTTATATCATATGCAAGATCCATAATACATGAGATGGTCATTCTCTTTGAACTGATGACAGACAGGAAATAACATACATGTCTTGTATGCACCCAAGACTATATGAGGCCAATCTCAGATAAATCTGACTTCGCAGAGTGAGTTGCCATCCAGAAGAAAAGGAAGGAAACAGCAGTTAACAGACTATGCAGATTTTTGGCACACACAGATTCTTGGCAGTGTACAAAATGTGGAATGCAGGCTCAGACATGGCCCAGGAAAGAAATACAACCGTCTTTTGAGTTTGGCATGAGGGAATCACAGAATGGAATCCTTTTTAAAAATTAATTTTGGCCCATGACCATAACAGGGAATAATTTAGAGTTTCAAATTTCCTGTAGCAGTCTTTTTTAAGGCTCCGAATTTTCTTTCTTTATAAAACGGTATGGTTTCTGTGGAAAGGAAATGCTATGCACATTTGGACTTACAAGTACAGCAATTTGACCATTTTTCAAACAAAATTGGCGATGGGATACCGGATAAATTCCCTGCATGAGGAAATGTGCAATCAATTGCACTGGTCAATTTGCAATAATTAGTTTATTTTTCCATATAAGCAAGGGTACAACTACAGCACTACTCACATGTAAAGATTTACATTTTTTATTATTAGTTACCACAACCATTTGATTGAAATTCAACTTATTATGTAATGTTCAGTAAATTTGAGAGCTACCATTTGATTGGAATTCAAATAATACTGTATTGTACAGTAAAGTCAGGGCTGAGTTTTAAGGATGGTCTATACATCTGAGATGACATAATGGACACCACAAACATATCCCTAAGGTTATCTAACGGACACCAAGAAAGCACTCAGTCAGCTCTACAGAACCATTAATTCACTGACAGCCAATTATGCTGTTTAAACATGTATATATATAAAAGAAAGTAATCCGTAAGTTCAAGGAGAATATACTTAATATATCTGGTTCAAATGTTTTCGGATGTTATTAAACAACACATGTAAATTCCATTGAGCAAAACATCAGTCACCCAAATTTTTGAGTACATAGCTATGTAGTGTAAACATAGAATTGATCACTCTGGAAATCCTAAAGTCTGAACCACACAGCACTATTAGAATGAGCATAACCTGATCATAACCATGACAGCGAGTAACTCTCCCTCTTTCAAATGCAATTTATTTTCTTGTCTTTGTGCATCCAAACCACATTTGTTGGAATTAAACTTATAAACCAGGTTAACCGTTGTACATTGAAATAATATTATGATATGGACGAAAATTCCCATGATTCAATCTTCACAAATAGACAGGCAATCACTAACCTGTGTGTGTGTGTGCAAACCTTGAATACAAACTCAAAGAAGAAGTATCAGTGCTTAATTGCAGAATATCTCGCAACTGTTGAATCTCACAGATTTTGACCGGAAGTCATATAGCCTAGTCTAGTAAACAACGAATTGTCCTTCTCAAAGAGCCGTTTGTGTGAGTTGCGGGGTACTCTGCAATTGCTCCAAAGTGTCAGCCTTCTTCGGACCTTTATATGGTAATTGCACCATGCCATAATCTACTAGCAACTCTTGGCATTGATCATTGTATTGCCATGATGCAATGTTGCTTTATACATACTAGCCTAGGTGAACCAACTTCAACCTTCCACAAAGTGCTACTGCATTACCAATCAAGAGCAGTTGTCTCAATTAAAGCAAATCAGGCCTAATAGTCTAGCTAAAAGAAACATCCTGCTATTCTCGATTTTCCTAACATTAAAACTTAGGCCTAGTCTAGATAGCCTTGCATAACTTTGTAAGGCCTTAGCCTACTTAGTTGCAGTTTACATGGTGAATTGAAGTTGAACTGCAGTTGACATGGTGTGTGGAATGTAAATGATGTTTTCCTGTTCATGATTCATTTATCACAACATTACAGATTTCTACCACACAACAATTTAGCACTGTTGACATTAAGCCAAACAAACCTTGTATAGACTACTGCTAATGATGCCTAGCTTGTAAGACAGAAACAGTTAAGCCAACATAGCCTATGCCTGTAATGCAATCTGAATGAATGTAGGCTAGCCTAATGTTAGCGTAGACCTAGCCTAACTAGGTCTGTGACTTGGCCTACTGTAGTGTTGTATAAAGGATTGTAGTCAAACTTTCTTCAAAAGAGCAATTGTGTGGCTTACGCAAAGTAAAGACTTGAAAAATTGGAGTTGGATTTTGTCCGTTAATTATTGTAATACTGTATCGTGTAGATTTATCTTACCATATGTGAAAAGCCTCACAGGTAGCTTTGATGCACTTCGTTAGCGTTGCGAAGTTTGTTACGATTCCGCTACTCACTTTAATCTGTATGCTGTTAATGTTCTATGTGTGTACGGTTTTGTGTGTGTGTCTTCTCGGCCAATGTGTGTGCAGTGATATGTTAATCCGAGTATGGAAGGGCGCTATGTGTGCTGTGCTGTGCAAACACAAAGCCCACCATTCTGGTAAAACGTTCGGCAAATAATATTACAAACAAGTTAATCCTGAAATAAAACAGAAGCTTGCATAGTTTAACCCATATTTGCCGGATCATTCTCATCAGTTTTAAGGAAGCTCCCGAAACCATACGGGGATGGAGGATCAGACACTAGGAAAGGGTGGGGGGGGGGGGTGGTTCCGGCACTAGTATAGGCGGGGGAGAGGTGGTGAGCCTGACACTAGGCGGGGAGTGGGGGATGGAGAGGATAGAAGGCAGGTTCATTTTCAGTATATATATTCAAAGCAAAGGTTTGCATGTATACATAGTGGCCAAGTTGCCGCTAGTCCTATAGAGGTAATACTTCCAAGGCTATACCACTGCAGAACGTATACACCAATTATTGGTCAGGCTGGATATCCTGGCTGCCCCTCTCCCAAACTCAACCTGTGTTGGTATCCCTGATTTAAGGTTGCGTTATTGTTTATTTGTCTAACGTGCTGGGGGAGGGGTCTTTTGATAAATTTTGGTTTATGAAAGGCGGCTTAGATGCATGCAAACTGGTGCTATCTTTGGCAAAGCTTTGAACTTATTAACGTTTAGGAATATTCTCATTGTTTGAATGTTTCTCAATTATCCTATTGTTTGCTCAATAAACTCATTTTTGTTGGACTTTGGCATATGGCACCGGCCCCTGACTGGTATATACCGAGGACCCCACCGATCGGAGGACCCCGCCCAGCTTAGTACGCCACTGTCATGGTTACCAGCGAATTCCTTAGGTGATATTCATGAAGGTAGATTCAAACAGGATGTGTTTTGTAAAAGAAGATAAAGACCATAAGCTATTAGATAACTTATCCCGACTAATTTTTTTTCTTTGGGATCTTTCTTGTCGAAAAAGGAGACTCCAAAAATTATTTTCTAATCACATTTAACGCCTCCAGCTTGTATTTTAGTAGCGCGCCATCTCAACAGTTATGTAACCCTTCGTTAAACAGATAAAATATTGCTTTACTTAATTGGAGGGGAGCGGGTGGACTCAACGATCATTATTGGTGAATGTGATAGAGATAACTGTCACTATCATCTTCTTTGGATTCATGACCCTTTTTAAGTGTATACGACGGTAATCATTAAGAGTTTCATCGACAGTAGGGTATTTGGAGGGTGTGGGGGAGGGGATCCTTTGAGGTACCATATGTGACAGGGCAAAATAGACCTATTTTAAGTACGAAACACATTTATTCGACAATGGGTCATACTTTCAAATTCAAGTGCAAAGTCGATATGGTCATAGCAAGTCCTGCTAATTGTTCGCGTTTCGTCGTAAAACATGTCTTATCAACGGATTAAACTGTATGATATCCATTCCTTCATTTTTCTTCATCAAAAGAATGTTTTTTACATGTTAACTACGGTAATTGATGATTTAAATTCGATTCTCAACGTTTCGCGACCCGGACACTTGCTTGTGTAAGTGAGAAAATGTCAAAATGTCCTGTTTTCGACTTTCGGCATTGTCATGGATTATTATTTGAAAGAAACGTAACGTATAATCATTATTGGTATAGGTAATCCTTAAACTTGGTTTTTCTGTTACGACTATAGGTGGAGGACCTTGAATGAAGGAATTTCATTTGAAGACTTCGGCGGCGGGTCATTCGGGTATTGCGCCCTCTTTATCGAATATATGCTAGAATTTGAAAGACAAATTGACTAGCCTGCACTCGTGTAAGTTAAAAAAGTAAAACAATCGTTTCATCTCTGACGTTTGCTCTCTGTGTTAGATAGATATTTATCTAACTTAACGAATAAACTGATTATTGTGGATATTTTTTTTTTTCATGTCCGACATTTAGATAAAGTACCATATAATCTCATATACTGCAATGATCCAGCTCAAGTGTTTGATATAAAGACAACTAACTTCTATTGACTCGTTACTATCATAGGCTTGTTTCTTAAAAAGAAGAAGAAGAAGAAAAAAGGAAGATAAGTTTAAGCGCTTTTCTGATTCCAATGGTTAAAGACTGTACCATGTGATGGATGAATTAATTAATAAAATTGTCTGGGCGACAAACTTTGTAAAATATGCACTCAATATACTTGCGCAGTCAATTATTGTCATGTGTATGTTGAAAAATGGTTTAAGGATGTTTTCATATAACATTATCCAAATAATGATTGACCTTAACTAACCTTAATGTATCCGTGTGATCAGTTGATCAAGTTCTGCAATCGTTCATGAATATTTTTTTATGCGTCCATCTGAGCAAACGTTTGTCGGAAGCGAGTTTGTTCTTAGGGGGTTTTCCCTTCGAAGGGGAACTCCACTGCGAAGGGGATTACCTCTTTTGGCGTATATATATACAGGGCAGCTAAAAAAAACACTAACTGCTGTTTGCGGTTAGCCTTCACGTTTGTGGGAACTTTACCAGACCTACCGGGTTATTAGTCAGAATAACAATACCTATTTAGACACCCTTCCGCGTTTTCACCATATGAATGTCAACAGTATAGCGAGTATTTGACCTTGAATTTGATTCTGACAGCCGTCTGTGACCTGGACACATTTTACACGACAATATTATTTCAGTAAGAAAACACAATGAAAAACATCTTCACAAATTTATACCGTGCCTTGTCTTCTTCATTTTCGATAAAATCATGAACAATGTGGAATTTTGTCTTCGATCAGTGGTAAAACGTATTGAAAAAGTCCATGATAAATATTGCAGCATATAGCCTATTTGAATTGCCTCCCTAATTGCACAATAATTGACGTATATAGGCCTAAATGGACTGTGCTATGACAATGATAGGCCGCCTACACATAAGACAAACACAACGTTTCATAAACGCAATTGACTATTTGTATAAGCTTTTATATAGGGATTAGATGGGGAGGTGGGGGGGGGGGGGGAAAGAGATCTGTCTTCATGCTAGTCATAATATTGTATTATGATATCCTCACACAAGTTGTCATGGTGCACGACAGACTGGATACATCAGTCTCCTCTGAATCCAAGGGCGGCGGAACCGGGGAGGGGGGGGCACAGGGGGCACGTGCCCCCTACTTTTCCTCAGGTTAAAAATGAGCCCTTTTTCTACATAAGAATTGAGTTGTCTCAAGTTAGCAAGAGGCCAGGGAACCAGAATGAACACTCGGGAAGGGTAGTTTCCGGCCATCTGAGGGGTTTGTAAAACCAACAATTTTCTTGTGCGCTCCGCGCCAACCGATGGTGGCGCTCCGCTCAGATAGTCGTGCATATAACTTTGCAAATCCTGGCTACGCCCCTGACTTTTAATGAATTTCTGTGGGTCAATCTCAAAGCTATTTCGAATGGAAAAAAATTGTTAAGATATTAACAAGGAATAATCTCTAATTCGGAAGATTCCTACAATAGCAACTAGCATGATTTCACCTCATTTTGTCTCAAAAGAAAACTTGTTCCTTGTTTCCCAATTTGCACATTGGATATTGCAGTGCTTGTATGCATATTTTCCTGAGGGGGGGGGGGGGCGTTGATGGAGTGATGTGTATACGCAAATAAGATAATACAATAAGAGTTATAAAGGGTACTAAATATAAGGCTGCATCAGTCCAATCGAATTTCTGCAAAGTGCCCTTTGATGTCGGTGCCCCCCCTCCCCCAGATTAAAAGTGCTTCCGCCGCCCTTGTCTGAATCGAGTCACCGTCAAAGGATGTTTCGTTTCCTGGTCTTTAACTTCTTCACGTATATATAGTAAAGCCCCTTTCGTACCAGCTTGATAATATCTCACTCGTAGACAATTTAGGGCCGTTGGCAACAACTTGCTTCATCTCAATGCACTATACATAGGCCTACCTCAATAAAATATTATTAAATACAAACAACAAAAATATTCTCTTTTTCTGTTTCCGAATTTATTTCGTGATGAAACATGATCTTATTTTGTGTTCACCTTGACATAATGGATGGAAGAGTTATTCTTGATATAATATAAACGTCTATGACCTGAACTTCCTTTGTAATTATGCATACAAGTTATTAACTTTGCTAACGTAAAATAAAGACACTCTTTTCCCTGTACCAGTATCGTGGTTTTGTGTTTCTGCCAAACGATAGGAGATTATCACACTAAGTCTGTATTATAGCCTATTGTAAAACGATCTTATTTCAAGGGGTAGAACCAAGAGTCATTTCATATAATCTGAAAATTGACGGTTAGTTATTCATTGGTGACAAAATTTGTCAGTTTTATAAGCACATCTCTAGACATTGTATATACACTGACACGGTGTAATATGGCAGCGCATGCCTTAGTGGGAAATTGGGGGCGCTTTCCAACAAATAACTCATCTTTTGTCGCCCTACCTTACTTTTTTCCAGCGCGTTCCCTTCTATGTAAAATAATAAACTTGTAGCAATATAGACCTTTTAAATAATATAATATTTTTTAACATATCTAATGTGGAATAAGGGCCCTTTTCATATTAAAAACAAAACGTTTGACTTTATTCATTAATGAAAAAAAGGGCATCTTTCCAGCTATATACCTGTATACCGGTATAATCACAGCGTTGTAACTGTACACTGCAGAATTATATATACCTAAAATTGATTTCATTTCTAAGCTTTTACAGTTTCTATACTTTAACTATAACCGTCTATATGGATGGCTCTATTTAGCCTTAAAATACGTGAACCCCAACCAATTCACCCCAAATGAAGTCACTGATTTCCACAAGGTCTAAAATAGAGTTTCCTGACGTTCCTCTGTGTTAATATCTTTTTGAAAATTCGTAATTCGTCAATGAATCCATAGAAATATTCTGTCGATTTGCCTTGACCAGCCTGTCCTACGGTTACCGGTGTATTGCGAACGACAATAGGGCCGGTGCAACAATTTATACCACCTTCTTGTCGTTCACCGTCCAACCAAACTTTCAGCCGACCTGTCTCCCCGTTGTATGACATCGCGATATGGTGCCATTCATTCATGGCTGCATTTATTGCCTTGTAATCCCATGTTCTGAGGCTGTCTTCGGTCACAACACCGCTACCGAGAAAACCGCCACCGTATTCTCGTCCCATACGAATCTCCCAACAACCGGCATCGTAATAACCGCTGTTCACGATACCTTGGTAAGGAATCCGTCGACCCGTCCTCTTGAACCAGACACTCACTCCAAAGCGTTCGCCCCAAGTGAAATTTCGGAATGAGTCGATTGTTATCTTCGTAGCTCCATCGAAATGGAGCGATGTACCACAGATACTATCGTCCGAATATTCTTCGTTTCCGGTTAGAAAACCGGTGTTGTTCTTCCAGTGGTCTTTTACGTCTCCGTCAAATGGGTAGCAAGCTGAGAGAAACCGAGAACAAAAAGCAGCGATATTTGGTGTCAAGGAAGGAGCGTTGTTTGCACATCATGCCGGAGAGGGAGGGAGTTGCTGATTAGAGTAACAACTCCCCTGATTAAAACCAAAGTGTTTCATGATACGTACGCCTATATACATTTAGGTTTCATTGTTCGATAGGTTTTTACAATTCAAACGCATTGACTTTGACAACTTATAGTGTCATAAATATGTTTCCTATAGGAAACACCGGCTTTATGTCGCCAAGACAATGTAAATGAGATGTTCCTATTGAAGCATTATAGAAAGCGAGTGAGCGGGGCGATCCGGGGGAGACCGGGGGAGACCGGGGTGGCGGAGGCTCCAAATCCAACAAAGAACACATCATACATCATACGTATAAGTTCACGCACTAGAAGTAACTTTGCAACATGGCTGAACAATAAAATTTTACATTAAGACATATTCCGCCCCCCCCCCCACACACACACAGACATGTAGCACAAACTTTCGATTGCCAATTAGCCAGTCTCTCGTACTGCCACCCCCCTCCGCTTCCAACCTCCTTTCCCCTCCCCCGCAAAATAAAGAAAAGAAACTGACAACAACAATATAAATATTACGTGTCCGACCTACCTAACAGTCTTTTTCTGTTGTTTGGCTGACATTGGGTACCTGACGAGAACGCTATAGCTAGGGTAGCAGTCAGCAGATAAACTAGCATAAATCTAAAAGTGAAAATGTGAGAGGATATTCATTACTACTATATGACTAGATGTATAAATCATAAATTCTGCAGATATAAAATCAGATATGATTTGGATCCATATGATTCTACCTAGATCATCCAATTAGGCCCCTTTCTTTTAAATTTTGCTTGATTAATGATTATTTTTACAAAAGTACAACAATGAAAGTTGAATAAGGTCTTCAGCTTCAAATCTTAAATTCTAATAATTATCATCGATCCTTAATTTATGTACCCGGCAATATAGTATTCTAATTCTTACCAAAAGGTTCGCTATGCATGCATATTATGCTTATTTTGAATACTATACATTTAAGGAAAACATTTCACTTTATTCGCCTAAAACTTCGTCTTTATTACCGTGCTTTTAATTAGGGCAGTGCAGGCTACTCTTCCAAGCCCCCCCCCCCCTCCCCAGTCTTACTCAAGACCATGGGCAGCTGTTTTCAGTACATACAAAACGATCGCGATTATCTGTTGGGCGCGTGACGCATGCAAGTCAACGGAAATTAAAATGAAGGGCGCCATCGTTTATAGTTAGGTGACCGAGTCGGCTGTTCAATATACAGCTTGGGAAGAACAATACCTACAATCTTGATCTAGAAGAGAGTCCACCCGGAAATGGTTTAATATCACCGTCACTCCGTATACCAGTATTCGAGGCTAAGGTTATATGCACCGTGGATCAATTCATAAATATTTATTTATATGTTTATATTAAAGGTCAATTTTGTTTGGGATGAAAGAAGATATATTGTCTGAAAAGTATCTGGTACTAGTATTAATCTCCACAATGGGTACTAATTTCCTGCAAATTATTGCTGAGAAATTGGAATACGGAGAGGTGTGGCGCTCTCCGACCCCCCCCCTCCCCACCCTTCCCCTCGTACACCTTGACCTCAGTCTTTACGTTCATGAACACACATTCAACATGTTATAGACCCACAGGAACATAACGTCACCTTAATAAGGTCTTAACAGAAACCATTTGCTTGAAACTTGCGTCTGTGAAATGGCTCAATTTTCGATTTCCCCGTTGAGTTGAGCTCAGCTAAATCATGAGGCAAGGACTCTGTGCACGTATCCCTCCCAAAATATCGGTGCCAGCCAAGTTAACCCTTCAAACTTCTCTTTTAGGTTAGTCTAATGAATATTGAACTTACGTGCAATGTGTATTTCGCCCCTTCCCTTTATTTCCATGGTACCTTCATGACTATACCTATACTAATTATGCAGATCAATTTCGCCGAGAAAAAAAGACGAATCTTACGGTAAATTTGGAAAAGATTAGTTACCGTACCAATTTTGTTTCATGTCTTAGCAATTTTTTGATTAAAATGACACTATTAAATTGGGCACGTATTTACCAACGATCAATTGGGTGCGTTTATATAGTGTAAAGAAGACAGTATCTCTTTGAAAGTCGGTATCGGTGAACAATCCATTACGGTTGTCACTAGCTGTCACGTTAGCAAGATTGCACTGAAATAGTAAATTATATTAATATCAACTATATATTTTTCTGTAACGGTGGGGTCTGTAACGTTAAGTTTACCAATTAATGTTTCCATCTTAGAGAAAAGACATTTACTCAAAAAGCAACAACACATGTTGAAACAAGTAACAGACCATGGACAGTGACGTGCAAATGTCAAAGGATGTCAAAGGTGCGTGAGGGGATGGGGGGGGGTGTTCTTATTCCCCGCGACTGGCTTAGGTCAGGCGCGTAGCGAGGAATTTGCCAAGGGAATATGTAGGCAAATTATCAGGGTCGTAGATTTTGCATTGGAAACTATCTAAGCGTATCGCCAACATGGGTTGGCGCGAAGCGTACAAGAACATTTTTGCCGAAAATGCCTCCCAGATCGCTGGAAATGGCACTTCCCAGGCCTTGCAAATTGCATCTAAGCATTTTCTACTTGAAATTACCAGCAATATCATAAATAACGTACAAAAAATATGCTAAGGGGGGGGGGGGCGGATTCCCCTTCGCCCCCTTGGCTACGCGCCTGGCTTAGGTAGGGAGCTTCACCTTTATTAGAAAGGCCAGAGGCGAATGAAGGACTCGATACAGGAGGGGGAGGCCCTGCTGAGATAACTGTAGCGGATTACGGTCAAAGGTATATTCTGAGGCATATTTAAACCAATGTCTATAATTAGGTTAACATGCAGGGTTGTGCTTTGAAAATCCTTTCGATATTATGGGAGATGTTGAACACTAGTAGCAGTCGTTAAATTTGTCTCCGGCAGAATGTAGAAACCGCCCGACTGAATCATTTCCCCGACTGACGCGGTGTGGGGGGGGGGTGTTGTGTGTGTATGTGGGGGGGCATATGTCCCTCTGCCATGCACCCACTATACTGTTCATAGGCGCTATAGCCTAGCCTATTTTGTATAAAGGTAGTGCTGTAGAATAGTTATCATTTCATTTACTGGCCGGATAGTATAACTTTGACGAATCATACAACAAGTTGAACGCTTAACTCATTCAAGGTTGCTGGTTTTAGTGTAAAGCAAAAGAGAAAAAAAAGAGAAGGAAATAAGACGGAGATTTATAGCTTAAATGTTAATTCTTTCTATACCCAAAAGTGTGGAACATTTTAAGTTACATGCTTGTTAAAATGTATAAACGTTTAAAACTCACACCTTTTATCGACAAACGCAATCACCATGTTGTTGTCTCTGTAAGTTAATTCGACTCCAAGGCTGCAAGGTGAATTACTCTCGTTGAAGAAGTTTGAATCAAATAATGAAATCTGGTACGTAAAGTCATCATTTTATACATGAAAGCTTTATAACTGTTAGTAGCCGTCTTTTCTACATCCTATACCCGCTAATGCGTGTCTAATTTCATAAAATTCCGTCAAATAATTAACAATTTTTGTTATCAATACTATATCGGTTTTGCTTAGAACCTGTAGCGATTTGATATTTTACACCATATATAAGGTCTCCAAGACGTGAGTGATACATTTCATCGCAGAGAGATAATAATCCATCTTGTAAAACTACTATCAATTGTTTTTATTATTATTTAATATTATATTATTTAATATTAAATAGATACCGGTAATCAAAGAAAAAGGTTAGAATAGAATGTAGGTCATTTGTAATGGCAGTAAGATAAAGCAAATACGTGAGAATTCGGAGTTTCTGTCAGCGCCGGGTGGGGGGGGGGGGGTTGGGGAAGGGGTTGGTGTGTGTTCTCAAGTTGGGTAGGACAGTAAGATAATCTCTTATAATTGAGGAACGAAGTTGATAAATACAGTAACAATCCAAAAGCCAATTCACACGCCACTTCCGGGGACCTTGACTTATACTGCAGAGACGCAGAAAGTTGTATAACTGTTTTTTAATTGTGTAAGCAAAAAAGGAAAAAGAGTTGAACAATGCATCGGGGTGAATCGTTCTAATTCATTGACATGGTGTGTTGTACAGTTTCGATACATCATCGGCAGTCAATGTCTCGGCAAACAGCTTCACCTCGTCGATGAAACCATAAAAGTATTCAGTTGAAGAACCACTACCTGCTTGACCAATGGTCAGTGGGGTATTCTTCACTAAGAGAGCACCGGAACAACAACTTTCGTCCCCGTTACGTTCCACGCCGTCTATGTAATATTTCAAGCTTCCATCGGCACCATCATAGGCCATCACGACATGGTGCCATTCATCCAGAGTGAGCACACGTCCAGTGATCTGGTAGTCCCATGTTCTGGGGCTATTGCTGGTGACAACACCTCCCCCGATCATGGTGCCACCGTCTTCTCTCCCCATGCGGATCTCCCAGCTACCAGTGGAATAATACCCGTTATTAACGACACCTTGGTAGTTACCGGCCTGTCCAGTGCGTTTGATCCATACGCTCACGCTAAAGGCCTGACCCCAATTGAACCCGTTAAAGGCATCGACTTGTATTTTACTGGCACCATTAAAGAAACGACTGTTCCCACATTTCGCGTCCTCGCTGTACAATGCACTGCCAATGTTTGCTCCGTGTCTGCCGTTGTCAGAGTGATCCTTGGAATCGCAATCCAATGGATAGTAAGCTATAAAATAATAGATAAAAAGAGAGAGACCGAAAACATAAAGTGATGGTTTTGGTCTTTAAATTCTCAGGGGAAAGTATAGCAACAGAAGAAACGATTTTCGTCGGATGAAACCTTCTCTCAACAAATAACAGTTGAGATAAACATGATTACTGTTATAGTTGCTGGTTGTTTAATGTACAAGTTGATATTACATTTACAGTAAAAGCTTCTTTTTTTTATATATCGTTTGAAAATTCGATGTATAGGCTTTTTGCAAACTTATTACGAGAAGGAAAGGGATATACCCCTACTATACGAAATGACGTAGTCGGAAGTCTCATGTCAGTGATGGACATGAGGGAAACGAGTTTTCACAAACGTTACATCGTCATGGCTGGCTTAGGATAAACTTAAGGCCAAATTCATACTCATTGTTGGTCGACACAGGGTCGGAGATACTGTAGTACTATAGTTGGGATCATAGGCGGATTCAACATTACATAAACGAGGGAAACATAATAAACAAGAGTTATAACATAAGCTCTAGACGCAAATTTGTGCTCGTAACTACTATTTTGATTTCAGTTTGGGTGTAAGATTGCACGGTAGGAGGTGATCTGCCATGGGCTCCTCTGCAATCCCCCCCCCCCTCCTTCTCCCTCCCTATATATAGTACCCCAGCTACGTCATATTGACCTTCAGGCCTACCTAACAGAGACAACGGCGAGCTCGCCTCCGTCAGACTCCCTGCCGCTTCCGTTAAACTAGGACAGCTCCCCTCGTCTCCTCTAGGTATAGTAAAGATGTAAACGCAATTTTCATCGGATCCGCCTGATAACAGTCCATTCAGATTCTGGCAATACGACAGATCCACCAGCAAGGCAAGGAGGATAAACGTTATTATGGGACGCCTGTAGTGAATGTAGACAAAGAAGTGGAAATGGAACTAGGAAATAAGTATCACATGAAATGTTTAGGAGGCCAATACTTTGTATAGTAGTAGCAGTCGCCGATAAAATATGTGGGAAGGTAAATCGGAAGTATTTGAACGTATTACTGCAAGGGCGTAGGAACCGGGGGCTGGGGGCGCCAGCCCCCCCCAGTGAAAAATATGGTGGGGCGGAAGTATCATTCCGCCCCCCCCCCCTCCGCTTCGCAAATTAGAAAACCCCTTTTTCATTTCCAAATGAGAAAAAAATCTAATTTGGAGCACCAAATTGCATCTAAGGCCAGGTGAAAATGCAAAATTATTTACAAAATGGAGTGGGTGTTGAAGTGTGCTATATTACACCAAATTGCATCTGAGGCCACCTGGAAATGCAAAACAAATCCAAAGGGGAGGGGGACACCCCCTCCCCTTAGACCACTCCCCCATGCCGGCCATCAGTCTTTAGCCCCCCCCCCCACTCAAAAGTACCTTCCTACGCCACTGTATTACTGAATCAAGTTATCTTTAATTTTGAAACCGCGGCTGGCTAAGCCTCATTCATCACAAGACCTCATGTATAATAGAAACCGAAAAACAGGAAATGCTATAACCCGCGTAGCGTACTTCACAACCCTTCCCTATAGGGTATTTAACACAATAAATTGTCAGGCGAATCAACTCGTGTTTCACGTTACTTCGTAAACAACGTTGGGGTTTTGACATTTGCCTCGCGAATGTCAGATTCACTTATCCCTCCTAATAAAATACTAGTGTAACACCTGTTGACGATTTCGTATGACCCACTGGTTACCACTCGTCGAATGTAACACTAAGGTATTAATATATCTTTGCAAGCGCATTCCGTCTTGTTTACATGTGTTTCCAAACCGTTTATACTTTGCTGATGCAACACAAATAAAACTAGATGTAACTTGAACGCACGCGTTGTCGTTGCATCATACAACGCATTGTAATCTTGCGGACTTTGGCAAAGAAACTTTGACAGCCGTCAGTAATGAATGAAATATCGAGGGCAGTATGGCGACTGAACTGGGCTGTGTCCATATGCATGGATCTAAGTAACTGTTATTAGGGACGGATCCAGAATTATCGAAAAAAGTCCCGTGGGAATGGGAGACGGGTGTGGCCCGAGGTCACTGAAGCCGAGGTATATAGGGGGTCTGGGGGTCATCCTCTTTGATAAAATAATATTTCAAGACGTGAAATGGTGCATTTTGAGCCAAACATGTTTCAAAGTAACACGTACCCCACCACTGGCCCTATATCCGCGCCTGGAATTTGTTGAAATTTAAATTTGATTAACATCTCATTTCTGGGATTAGGGTCAATCTCCCAACGGGAAATACAATATTACATCAATTTTAGCATACTTCCCCCCCCCTCCCCTCCCCTCGACATAACAACAACTGATTTAAACCATTTTCCATGAAAAAGAGACCCCTTCCCCTTCATTAAACTAAGTTACCTTAATTACTTTGCAGCCGGATGAACTAGCCTATGTTTGCAAAACTTGATATATCTTCAACCAAATGTCGAGGAAATGTAAGAGGAAAAAATGTCAGCAACTTCCAAGTGGATGAGAACTGCAATTTTGATACTAGTGACTGTGTTTGGACTTTCTTTATCGAAAGTTATTGAAAATACTTGAATTTGTCAGATAAGTTTCTTCAATGGTAATACCAAACAAATACATTACCAATATGTTTATTTACACTAATGTAGCGAAAGCTTAGAATACAGGTAAGGAGGAAAAATGAACTTACACCATTTTGTGTTTTGTAGTGCATCAACAAATGATATTCCTGACTCGAAGAGACTTGGTTAGCACTGATTATCTGCCTGAATGTCTTCCCTTACCGTAGAGAGTTTTCTCCAGAAGTGTCGGTCAGGGTTTTTACACGTACTCATTTATAATAAACTGACCCTGAAGAGTGTGTTCAAAAGCCTGCCCTCAGTTTGAACCCCATTCATCTCAATAGTAAAGTGGATGTCCTTTCTATTTTTTTCTTCTTTTTTACCCTATTATACTGTTTTCGAGCACTAATGGTTGTCGCCGTATATTTGACTAATGACATTCACATGCTGTTTAAACTGTAATTAAGCCTTGGACTTGGCCTGTGTTAAATTTAACTTATGCTTTGGGGAATAAATTGACAGATGTATCGGAATGATAAATCAATACTTTATGAGTTTCTCGTGATTTGATTGGACACACCTGTTCATAGTGGTACTAAAACTGCAGTGACCATGCAGCCTATAACATGATGACAATCTGGCTTATACGTGCCAGGACCTTAAATTAAGCTATACTGAATAAAATGTGCGACCCCCAATTCATGCAAATTGCTTTGTTGGCATTGGATCTGATGTTCGTCTGACATGTACCGCGTGCAAAAGGCACGGATCCCAGCCCCCCCCCCCCCCCGTGTCCCTAATTAACCTCTCCGGTGGTTACGCGATGCCTCATGAGTTGAACCGAATTCTGCAAATTATAAACAAATAATTTTTCAATTTGATATGAAAAGTACAAACACTAGCACAGCACGTTAACTATGGATCAATAAACTAACATTTAAAGTTATCAGTGTTGCACCGTAATTTGTGTTAGAAATACATTTTTAAAGATATGCTGTATTGGCCCCAAATATGCTACAGTATTCAAATATGGTCACATGTGGTCAAAATTCTTAAACTGTATTCATTACAACCTTTGGGAAAATACTCTTCACTGGGACTTTTTTTTTTGTGTTCCTTAAAAATGTCTGAGAACAATTTGGAGAGTAAAAACCTCCAGGAGAGTACTTGTTGAAACTTCTAGCAATTACAGCATGCTATAATTTTGGGCCTAAATTCACCTTTCAATGATTCAGGCACAGGCACAGGCAAAAGCTTTTCTGTATTCCTTCCCTTCCCTTCATTCATTGAATAATTTGTTTTCTACTCGATGTTTGGGAGTGGTCATGGTATTTTAAGACTACAGAACGCTAAACATTGGGGGACAAATATTGATGACGTTTCAAGATTACATTAGGCCTAATATGAAATAGTACGTACGTAGTGTTCACTTGGAGGGCCGGGAAGCTAAAAAAAATATTTTAAGTCATATCTCTTGAGCTACTTAATTAAACCAACATGGACAATTAATAACCAATATAGTCTTTAGTTAGTTTTCATCCATTATTTTAAACCTGTTCCATCTTTCTGTGATATATATACTTGCCAATATCTTCACATGATGATATTGCGTTCAGGTATGCATGAAAACCGGTAAGCTTTTAGCAGAGTTTAGTGAAATATTGGAAAATGGAAGGCCTACAGCATTAGAGTCACAAAATTGCTCACGATAGCGCGCACATTGCATCATTTTCATTGTATCATATATATGTCATATTTTGTTATGATATTTACATACCAGATGACCCCAGATTGCCAGGGTACGAGGTAAGGTCATGCGTTTATAGTAAATGATGTCATACTGTGTAGGATATATGGAAAGGCCAGCAACGTTGCACGCTATGTACAGTTTTACAAACGTGTTAATGAAGATAAGCAAACAAGTTAGTGTAGTATCTCTGGTGAAGTAGGCCCATATTAATTCTTTGTTTGCACAAACGTGTAACACACACACAACACTGCATATAAAGTGTGGTTCGAAGGGTCCAACATTTTATTTACAGTGAGACGTGGAGCTTGGCCCGGAGTAATTGCAGTTGGAAAACTTCAATGCAACTCCAAGAACGATTTGTCTATACCAAAGTGCCGTACAACTAATAGTAGAAGTACCTTTTTCACGAAATGGAATTCAAAGTAAATACAGGGGATGAAGCCCTGGACACAACTATAAGACAGTGGCTTAAGTGGGATAAGGTAAGGACAGCAGGTAGCTTTTTTTCTTCAAAATAAATCTCCTCTTCATAAAAGAGACTTCCCTTTACACAGAAGCAATAACGAGGTTGCATCTACATCGGTACTCAGCAATAGACTGGTGTCCATCTCGCAAAGGATGATTAGTGACATCATCAAGTCATGTGTTGCATATTAAATCTCTGCTAAGTACCTAGATGTTTCCACTTCGAAATTGACAGCAGACGTTATTGAAATCAATTCTGGAGGCAAAGAGTTCTAATCTATATTTGTAATCATCTGTTTTGCAGCGAGGTTGGATGAACTTAGCTTGATTGAGTTGTCTAGTTGTACGAGATGGCTTCTTAATGTAGGAACTAGGATGGGATAAGATAGCAGTCTTTCCATTAATTGCTTTATGAAGTACAGATAATCTGTTGCTTTTCCTTCTGATATGCAATGGTTGCCACTGGAGGTCAGTCATAATCCGAGTAACTGTACCTGGTTTACGTTTGTACTCATTCTTGACCAATCTCGCCCCTCTTCGACTGGTTACTGATATTCGTTGTTCGTAAAGCTCTTTCACCTAGGGCCTACACCACAGAAGGTCATGGGATTGGGAATGAAAGTTTTAGGTTTGCATTCAATCATACATTAAATCTCATAAGGCTTTTTTCTTCAAGTTTCATTATTTTAGTACAAGTAGTCATTGTTCCAGTATTTCATGGAAACTATATATGTCAAAGCATAAAAAAACCCAACAACAACAGAAGACATGTAAGAAGTATTGTAGAATGGCTAATGAATGTAACTAAGTGAGGTCAGAGGTAAAAATTGACCTTCCTTGATTTTTTTGGTTCCCAATAATTCAATGTGGAACTTGTTTTACATTATAAGTGTAAACTGGAATACAGTATGTTATGATAGAGATAAACAATACTTTATAAGTGTTTAGTACATTATGCATTATTCATGGTTAAATCGTCTTTTCCCTTTTAGTATCCACCAACACGCCAAGAGGTTGTGGACTTGTTGGATAGGAAGGATGTGATAGAGCTGAAGAAAAGATTTGGAACGAGAATAGCATTTGGAACTGCAGGTTTGTATACTAAAAATTATTGAAAAATGTTTTGAAGATAATAAATTTCTTTTCTCCAACTGGTATGGCATATGCATCTAGTGATAAAGGTAGGTTGATACATCTTAAAGGCATTGAAGACTCGCCTCAAACCGTGTGCGGCCATCTGAAAAAGTTAACTCACCGTTGCTTGCAAGTGACATTTTGTTCGTGTCGCTACAAAATGCAGACAGTACAATAATGAAACGTGATACCTTGTTATATTTAGCTGGACCTGAGATGTCCATCCCTGTATTGTTTGTACAGTGTGATGTGGGTATTGACCGCAGCTGTATGTACTGACTGTACACTAGTGTCTAATTACTGATGGTAGCAAGCTGTGTGTGTATTTCCTGGGATCGATGGTGGTGTCTAACACTTCTGTTACAACTCGTTCGAAACTAGGTCAGATTACCGGCATTGGACGTTTCTTTTTGTGCGAGTCTTCGCACCCTTTAATTGTGCATACCATGTATCTTCCCAAGGAATAAAGTTCTAGATTGTACTCGAATTCCAGAAGAATACATATGAATTTCAGGTGATTTAAGATCATTAGTGCTGGAGATTTAGTCAGCTTTATAACACTGAAGGTACAGTCAATCTAATAACACTGAAGGTACAGTATAGCACTTCAGTCTAGTTACTAACATTGAATATGTGTAGTCATTCTCATAATACTGAAGGTATATTCAGTCTTGTAAGACTATTGTTGTAGTCAGTCTCATAAGACTGAAGGTATGTACTGGAGTCTTGTAAAACTGAATACAGTATACATAGTCATTCATAAAACACTGAAGGTATAGGACTTCTGTCTAGTTACTAACATTGACTGTGTAGTCATACTCATAACGCTGAATATTCCATCTTGTAATACAGTAAAGGTGTAGTCATCCTCATAACTCTGAAGGTATAGGACCTTAGTCTAGTTACTAACATTGACAGTGTGGTCATCCTCATAACACTGAATGTATTCAGTCTTGTAATACTGTAAAGGTGTAGTCATCCTCATAACTCTGAAGGTATAGGACTTAAGTCTAGTTACCTACATTGAATGTGTGGTCATCCTCATAATATGCAGTATTGCAACACTGCAAGGTGCATTCAGCCTCATAAAATTGAAAGTATAGGATTTCAGTTTACTAATATTAAATGTGTAGTCATCCTCAAAAACACTGAATGTATTCAGCCTTGTTACATAAAGTGTAGGTATAGGACTTTAGTCTAGTTACTAACATTGAATGTGTGGTCATCTTCATAATACTGAAGAATTTTGGTAACAAAATTTATGAAAGGAAAAATGAGGCATGTGCAGAAAAGTGATATCATTATGATGTCACCTCCTTTCCCATGAGAATCATTTCTGTGATATGACCATAGAGCCATCTTAAAATAAAGTAACCTTCAAGCGAACATCCACAACTAGCGTTCATAGTATTAGAGAAATTGAATTACTGTAAATTTTAACTGCATTAACAAGATGCAACTAAAGTAAAGTAACAACAACCTCCAATTTATTTTTATTTCAGGACTGAGAGCTCGAATGGAAGCTGGAACAGCAAGAATTAATGACCTTATTGTGATTCAAACAGCCCAGGTTAGTTAGTAACTCATACAAAACTACATATATCAGCACAGCTGTAAAAGATGGCTGTAGTCTCAACACTGAGTGTTAGCTCAGCGGTTAACGCCGGTGCCTTTCAATCATAAGGTCCCGAGTTGGAGTCACTCCAAGATTAATGTATGTCGTCCAGTTACAGAGTTGTTGACAATTGACAATTCATAATCATGGACGTTAAATATGAATGTGAGAGACTGACTTCGGTCAGCTTGCGGCTTTGATAAGCCAATGATGGCTTCTTCGCGAGTTCCTGCTTGCAGGAGGATCTAAACTACATACATACATCAAGTTTAGTGGTGATACAGTATGTTATAATCCAAGAAAATGAAAACAAATGTTTCTTTTAATATTGTGATTAACTTTTAAGGTTCTCAAGATATTTACCTCGGTTATTCTAAATCTCTGTAGTTTCATGCTCCTTTAAGACTACATTGGTGATAGCATTATCCCCTCAGTGCCTAGCCTAAATGTTAATGATTAATCTATTGTTTCTACTAACTCAACAGAGGATGTTCTTTAAACTTCACGTAAACAATGGAACATGTTTAGAGGACTTTCACTATCATTTATCCTTGACAAATGTGTAATGTATATATCGTAAACATGTCATTCGAGATCATAAAGGGCTTATGTTTTCCTGTTGAGGTTTGTGTTGCATCTGAGGAAATGACCTAATAGAGTAGTCCATAGTATTAGACTAAATAGTCCAGTCACTTTAACTGATGAAGTTCACTTCCTTAAAGTTTACTTAAAAGTACAACCTGAAATGATAGCAGTGTGGTTTATTGTCTAGAACATATCCAAGTTACTTATGAGCTAAAAGTTATCCTTCAAAAGTGGCTGGAAAAAGTTTAGGTGGAATTTTCGACATTATTTGTCTCTCTAGCCAATTTGGGCGCAAAACATATTTTAAGAATGATTTCATCTGTCGCAAAGATCCAATACCGAATATATCACATACTTAACACAGTTTATGATATTATTTTTAAGTTAGATTAATCAAAATACATACATACATACTGTACATACACAGTGTGTATGACAGTTGTTACAGCGTATTGAGACTCTGTACACACAGTTCACATACTAAATCGATAAAATAATTAATGAGACAAATATATAAACAAGGTTAAGACAATAGAAAACAAGATGAGTCATTAAATTATGTATAATAAAGAAAGATGAGTTCTAAGTTGGGACTTAAAACAAGCAAAGATGTGTAAAAGACAACGTGCAGATGGGCAGGGCATTCCACAGACTTTGGTGCACTTGTAAATACAGTACTGTATGAAATGCCCTATCACCATCAAAATTAGATTCACCCAATCATGGTTTATTGGGTCAATTTGTTTTATGTGTACAACAACACAGTACAATGATATATATATATTATGAGTACAGAGGGATGGACTTAGGTGTTTCGAGTATTAAATGTCCAGCTAGAGCAACAAAAGAATGAAAGAAACCTCCTGTTATATAACGTATTAAACTACAAATACTCCCACACTCTGCCACTGATACTTAGTTTCATTAATTAAACTGTCAGGTTTTGGTTTTTCTAACTATCTGGAATGCTCTTCCTCATTCCTTTCCCAACCTCTCCCCTGCTCCCTACCTCCTTCCCCCTACACCCTCCACCCTCCATCCTCCCTCGTTAAGATGGAATGGAAAGAAATGTCCACTGCAGGTCTTCAACCAATCGCAAACATGTTTTTTTTTTCTCGAAAAGTTGGTCACTTTCTGGAGAGATCCCTGAGCTGCAAATAAACTTATTTACTAAGCCATATTGTGTGAAAATTGTGAATTTTTCAAATACCTGTATATAATGCTGTGAACCGTTTTAAATCAAACTTGCAAATTTTGCTTTTGGCCTTTGCTTACCCTTTCAACTCTCCTGCTTCGTCTATGTTGTTTATTTGGTTGATTGATGGAATGATTTACACTACATACATACATGTGTACCATCTGTCTTGTGTATGAAGGGGTTGACTGTTGTTTGCTACCCTTACTCTAGCAGCTTTGAAAGGTTATCTCTGAAGTAACCCCATTAAAGGTCTCCAGGAGCCACGGGAAGGATGTTTTAATTTACACTCATGACACAGAGACCCTTTCTTTTCTATTTTCTATTCTACCTAAACAAAGTTCAGATTTTATTTTTCATTTTATAAAGAAAAACGAAACAAGATTTCGGCCAACCACAGTTGTCTTCATGACCTTCCTACATATATACTTTAATAAGTAGAGCTTTTATAGTGTAATATGTCCTTTTATTGTATTGTTTTGAACTTTCAACTTATGAGCCATAAAGATCGTCTGTCAATATTTACTTCCAAGCCAACCTCTCCCTCTGCCAGATGTCATCAATATGTTGATCATGTGCAGCATTACGATCTGGATTAAAGTATCTGCCTGTCAGCGGTCTAAGCATATGGTTGCTTTATTATATTAGTACAACAGTTTTTCTCTTATTTACGGGCAGTTTCTCCCTGTTGCAAAGCAATATCCAATCAAGATTAGCTCAGGCCTACATTGCTTTAAATAGCAGAAACCGAGCGATTATCTTCTGATAATTTGCATATGAAATATTGGGCTGAAGTTGTTATTATTGTGAGCTTATTGACTATGTATTGATGGTTGTAAAGTAGTTTGATTGAGAAGAAATAGCTAATCCGTATAGCATTTGTATAAAAATAATGCATGATTTTGTCTTGGTGAAATGGCCCGAGGCAGGAATGAACAATAAGAGGCATGCATTAGGACTTGTCTCATGATTTAACCAGCTGGTTTTATGGACTAGTTTATTATGATAATTAATAAATGACTATTCATATAACTGACATTAATATGGCTGGTTTCCACCCACTAACAACACAAGTGGCTTCCAGCTGTATACACACATGGTTCTAGATGGAGTGATATATGACACATGATAATTAAATATGGATTAGTTTATTATAATATTTAATAAATGACTATTCATATAACTAACATTAATATGGCTGGTTTCCACCCACTAACAACACAAGTGGCTTCCAGCTGTGTACACACACGACTCTAGATGGAGTGATATATGGCGCTTGATAATTAAATATGATTAATTAAATATGATAATTAGGGTACATGTCCACCAAACCAAAATATCTTTCCACACATTGTTTTTGTGTACAGTAGTGTCAGTTCAAATTATGGTCAACGTTCATTCAGTACTTACAGGTACGACACTTAAAACACAAAAAAGTAATACTAGAAAATACTACAGAATGAACACTTTGCTATTTTAATTCTACGACAACGATTGACGGTAGTGATTGAAGATGCAATTAAATAAAGTACACGATTAGGCCCGTGAACCAACGGTTAGTAATTCAGAATTAATTTATGGGCTCAGTACATACACAGAGGGACAGGAAGACAGACAGACAGACATACTAACAAACAGACTGACGATCACAGTGACTTCTCAGGAGCACTGACTCAAACCTTATTCAAACTGTTTTCAAACAAAAGCATACACATTAATGTAATTAACAACTTTGTTGTGAATTTTATTATTCACTGAAGTACTGAACATTGATTGATATTTCAAGAGTCAACAGATTGACAAGAACCATAAATATAATATGTGATAGTGTCATGTTATTGTAGACATGTCCATCAAATAACTGAATTGATAATGCAGATTTCAGGTGGTCTGTTTAAGTACTTAAAGTACATGCCTTTGAACTTTGCCTTTGAAATTAAGCTCCAGGTTGTTACATTTGGGGGGGCGGGGGGGGGGGGGTTGGCAGGTCTACATATATCTTAAACTAAAATACCCACAGCGCCGTTGCTTCTTGCCACTATTCCTACAGGAGAACACAGGGCTGGATTAATATCATCAGCGATAGGACGTCAGATATTTCCCCTCGGTAAACTGTAACAAAGATTCAACATGTGTACCTACAGTATTCAGTAGTAATCCTTGTTCCTACTACTTCCTGCTGAATTAGTGTTTATTTCAAATAGTTCCTTCCTGATGTTGGTTGTTTACAATTTGATTGACTATCGATATTGTCAACGCTCTTACATGTCAGTTAAAGTGTCACCCCTGTACATGATATTATTTGTATCACATTTGCAGTGATTATGTTTTGTTTTGTTTTGTTTTATATTTAATAGATCTGAATTTCCTTTATTTCAGGGTATCCTCACCCATTTGCTAGCAGAGAACAAAGACTGCAAGAATACCGGTATCGCGATTGGATATGATCACCGGCACAACAGCAAAAGGTAAGTACAGAAATGTACAAGTTTCTCTCTGTCAAAAATTTCACTCCAAAAATTATTTCTACGTCCACCAATAAAAATAAAAAAAAATTAAAAAAATGTCTACGTCCGCCGAGAGGATATTTGCAGTGTTAACATCAAATGACTTCCCTTTACTAAATCTGTTTCTTCTCAACTACACAATCCTCTAACGAGTCTCCTTATTGGCAGATAAAACATGATCTTGCGAGCACATTGACTGGACATCGTCGTTCAAAAGTCACGACAAGGAGCGGCCATTTTGTTTGATAGTCTGTGCTGTCGTAGTGACACATGAGGCCTTTTACTTTTTCTTTATTTTCATCTAAATTTTCGAGGCTTTTACATAGACTGTGTTGGCATGGAAACAAAGTACGCCAGTATGCGAGATCATTTCGATGACTCCAGAACAATTAGATTCAGCATTTTCAAAACCAATGTCCATTACAGGAAAGATTGCAATAAATCAAGAAACACATAAGAAATTGAAGCGTATGTGGCTGGATGATGTCATATTTAGACTTGATCAAGTCTCCAGTCTCATTTGTAACATTGAAACTATTACATCTCCCCATTATTTGAAATCAGATTTTGTCTTAGATGTTTTGGGAAGTTGTTCATTGCAAACATCTCTGTCACTTATAACCATAAAGATGGTGTATAAATGGGGACTTGCGAGGTGACTTGTAAATATAGTTGCATGCGCCAGTTTGTGGCTGCACCCTATGGGAAGTCCCCCAGGGGACACGTGGCTGTGGTGCACTGTGGTACCCCAGGAGAGATTGTTTGAATTGTGCACACTTTGGTGTGCAGGTGTGACAAGTTACCAATGACCAGGGTTAAGCTCAGCGCGGCGAAACTTTATTGTAAGTTGCACTATATAAAAACTGCTAATCATTAATTATTATGATGATTTGTAATTGGTTTAAAGGAGATACAAACTTTGTAGACCTCCTTTTTAACCAACCCTAGTCTAATCTTGCTTAATTTAACCCTGGAGATCTTTTTGTCGACATCGTTTCTGCCGTGATTTCTTCCACAGATATGCAGATCTGTCGGCAGCTATCATGGTCAGGGCAGGTGTACCTGTCTATCTATTCTCACACACATCGCCAACTCCATTTGTGGTGAGTTTTATTACATTAATAGCAATGTTCCAATAATTATGCCAAATTGATGATTAGCCTCAAGTTTCTGAAACTTGAATGATAAAGAAGGCTGCACAAGCACTGCATGCTAAGTTGTCATGAACGGTTCACACTCGTAAATTCTGACGTCTACACATCCAAACCGGTTTATCATCAATTTTTGTTAAGTTCTTAAATTGATTATTAGTTTTCCCTTAAATTGACAGGCTTATGTCATCAGGAAGAAGAATCTGGCGGCCGGTGTCATGGTAACGCCCTCTCATAACCCCAAAGGAGACAACGGCTATAAAGTCTACTGGGGAAACGGTGCACAGGTGAGGAGTCTTATTTGTCCAAGAATATATCGCGTTTCGATAAGATTAATATTTCGTCATCCTGTTTCCATTACTGGACGTTAATTTGTGTAGTTTCTAAAATGAAAAGATCCATAATAATGGACTGTCCTGTGTATGTAAAATAAAATATTCATATTTATGGAAGACAAATATTTTCATATTCTACTAAATATGTTTCATAAAGGTGTTGGTGATGGTACTAAATCAGCTATTCATGTCAACTTTGTTGCCATTTGATTTGTTGATAAATTGACATTTATAGTCCTGCGAATGCCTTCACTTTCTGATCTGGCGTGTATTTATCTTTAGACAGTAAATCATTTCACCTATTGCTAAGGGTATTAGCTGCAGTTGTCCATGCTAGCATGTAGCTTGTTTAAAAAATGATTGATTGATGTTGGGATATGTGTAAGTTCCTTTGCTTTTCCTTCTAAGCTGGTGTGAAGTTTTCTGTGTCGGCCATTCCACCTCCTTCGTAGGGTATTGCTTTGGTTGTCGTTTCTGGGACGATTCAAGCACATAAGGATTCCTGTTAATTGTCATTACTTTCCTACATGGTATGAACATATCTTTGTTGGTCATTCCACCTGTTAATAAGGGTATGCTGCATTTTTCCAAGCTAACAAGTAACATTTATTAGGTATGTCTGTTGATGAAGTGATACTGATGAATTTCAGTACTTTCCTGTCTAGTTTTTATAATCTCTGTAGTTCATTCCACATGTTGATAACGGTATCGGTGCAGCTATCCATGCTAACAGTTATTAGGTATGTCCATTGATGAATAGATGCTCATGAATTGCACTAATATCTTGTCTGGTGTTTAATGTATCTCTGTAGATCATTCCACCTGTCGATAAGGGTATTGCTGCAGCTATCCATGCTAATTTGGAACCCTGGCAACATTCTTGGGATACCTCTATCCTCACAGATAATGCCCTGGTAACAGATCCTTACCAAGAAGTCTTTGATTCTTACATGAAGGATATTACATCTGCTATGTGCCTACACAGGTATGTATATATTCTCTGATATATCTCAGTTGGGTTGTGAGAGCGTGGTGGCCAATTGGCTAAGGCGTCGGACTCGTGATCCAAGGATATCTGGTTCGATTCCTGCCTATTTCATTACGTTGTGTCCTTGGGCAAGATGCTTTATCTTACTTGCCTCTCTTCACCCAGGGGTTAAATGGGTACCTGTGATGTAACTTGTCATTGGGCACTGGAGGGATTGTCTCTGGGACAGGTTATCATTGACCAGGGATAATATAACGCCTGTAAAGCGCTTTGAGACCTATCGCTGGTATAAAGCGCTATATAGAAAGTAAATATTATTATGCAATCACCAGCATAATCATGACCTGGTACCAAACACGTTTTAAAAATGTACTCTCTGTTTGTTCAGCAACCTTGTTCCTAAAAGAAAGTAAATATTATTATATTATTATGCAATCACCAGCATAATAATGACCTGGTACCAAACACGTTTTAATAATTTACTCTCTGTTTGTTCAGCATCCTTGTTCCTAAACTCACACTTGCTGCATTTAATTTTGTATAAAAGAATTAACAAGCATATTTAATATAAAGGGAAATGTTATTATTATATACTTTGCCATGCAAGAGAGAGTACTTGTGCCTATGTGAGAAAGTTCTCTATCAAGAGTGTTACAAAAACGAAGTGGGGGAGTGGGTTGGGTGTGGAAAGAACAAAGTGCGGGAGTGGGTTGGGTGTGGGAAGAGAACGAAGTGGGAGGGAGTGGGTTGGGTGTGGGAAGAGAACGAAGTGGGGGAGTGGGTTCGGTGTGGGAAGAGAAACAATGAATTCTAGACATTAGTGAGTTTCCTTTAATTCATTATGTTGTTAGCAACCTAGTTAACTTGTAAATCAAGTACCAAAGTTCTGTCACATTCATAGTTTTCTTACTCCAACTGTAATAACTGCGAAAAGATTCAACTGCACAGGCAAGCTATGCTCTAACATGTACAAAAATCATGTCTCTATGGCTGTTTATCGAAGTAACATTAAATCTTTTTTTCAGAGAAATTAACGCCGAAACTAAATTGAAATTCACCTACACAGCCATGCACGGTGTGGGAACGCCAGCCTTCAAAGCCATGTTTCAAAATTTTGGATTCAAGGAATTGATTCTGGTCAAGGAACAAGTGAGGATATTTTTTTTTAGGAGAATCGATGGTGGCAGGATTATGTCCTTACAAAGGAAATGGAAAATAATAATTATCTGTTCATTTTTTATTAACATGTTTCCCACTTTGGGGGCAATAGTTTCTCAAATTATGCAGAAACAAGGAAACTTCACACACAAAAAGCTGGAATATATATATATATATATATATATATATATATATATATATTTTTGGGGGTGGGGGTTGGAGGGGGGATTTGATGACCTGATAGTATGACTTTTCATGAGCATGAAGAATTCAACTACATTGTGACCTAACTGTTAAATATTAGTGAGTAGCTCATTTCTCTAATTTAATCATTGCCATCTATTTAGGGATTCAATTTTAAGCCACATTTCCAGAGAAATGCATAGTTTGGGATCAATACATAGTGCAAACCCAAACTCCCTTAGTGTACTTGGGACCTTGTGCGTTTTTGCTGTTGCACATAAACTTGTGTTCTGCACTACTTATTTGGATCCTAAAATAATTTTGTGTTCAAAAGTTTGTTTAACCAGTTTTGGAAGACTCTGAAATTTTGTCTCATATAAGATACCATGATTCCTAGAACCTGCCATACATCGTAGGACTTGTACAGCAATTTGACACATTCTGCATACCGATTTGCAACGCGATATTTGATGAAAGATTCGATACAGTGAGATTTCACTTATTTTAACCGCTTCTCTCGCCATCTCTCTTTAGGTTGAAGAGGATCCCGAATTCACGACCGTCAAGAACCCAAATCCAGAGGAGGGCAAGAGCGCCCTCAATATCTCATTCAAAACAGCGGATGAAAACGGAAGCCGGGTGATTCTCGCCAACGATCCAGATGCCGATAGGTTAGCCGTGGCGGAGAAACTGGAAGACGGCTCCTGGAAAGTGTTTAACGGAAACGAGCTAGGTGCCCTGCTAGGGTGGTGGATACTGGAATGTTACAAGAAGAAACAACAGAGCCATTGGAACGGTAAGTGACACTGCATATCTGAATGTATGTATTTGTATGTACGTATGTATTTTAGATCCTCCTGCAAGCAGGAACTTGTGAAGGAGCCTCATTGGCTTATCAAAGCCGCAAGCTGACCGAATTCGTCTCTTACATTCATATTTAACGTCCATGATTATGAATTGTTAATTGTCAACAACTCTGTAACTGGACGACATACATTAATCTGGGATTAACTTGAACCAGGGACCTTATGATTGAAAGGCACCGGCGTTAACCACTGAGCTAACACTCCATGAATGGACAACAAGCGCGGTTAAACTGCATTTTGTCTGAGGATAATGTATTGTTTCAGTATTATTGTGAATTGTTTTTTTTTCTATTTTGTTTTTTGTTCTGTGTATATTTCTTTTGTTTTCTTTTTTGTATCGTTGCTTGTTCATTTTTGTTTTTCTTTTTCTTTTTCATGCAGATGTCCATATGTTTGCCAGTGCTGTTTCTTCTAAGATGCTGAAACACATTGCGGAGAAAGAGGGATTCATATTTGAGGTAAAAAATCATTCTTTTATAATCCTCAAACATTTGTCTGTTGTGAATAAGCTTTGAAGAGTAAAAGAGTGTTAAAGTGATGTTAATTAGTATTATTTTCATTTAAGTATTTTTTTCTCTCTATTTGGCTGTAGAAACTTTTCCCTTTAACTCCTTCCTTGGACATTGGTTTTTCTTTTTTTTCAAACTTCTTCTAAGAGGTATCAGTTTTTTATTTATGAACCAGAGCGCAGAGAATTTCATTGTGACACAAAGACGAAACTCACTGAAAATAGTTGTGGATGTCATACAATTATTTGCATCATTTGTGGTTTATTGGAAATTCTATTCCATGATCTAGGTTATTTATCTCTGATATCAGCTGTTTTTGATGTATTGGTCTATATTAAAGTTTAATACTTGTCAAACAAAGGGTTTTAAGTAGTGTTGCTACGATAATCGTTTTCAATATCGGTATCGGCCGATATTTGCAATATCGGCAGCATATCCGTATCGGTAAAATTTTGCCTAATTGCCGATAACAGCAAACCAATATTGAACTTTTCTTTTTAACAGCAGAGCTACTTCTTTATACTTGCAATGATCTGTTAATCTGCCCAAGACGATTCATTTCTTTAGCGTCAGTTAAACTCAGATTCATTTTCGATTAATATCCATGGAAACCTGACCCTCCGTAACCTCTAAAAACATGTCTACGACGAGCGAATATAACCAATGACCTTCGTGAACCTTGGCCTACACACAGCTTTAGTGCAGCATATACACAGTACTAACCATTCATTTTCTCAAAGGCCTCCGTGAAAACCTTGAACATGATGTATAACTGCACAGTTCAGCAGTGTTGGAAAACCTTGTTCAATTTCCCACGAACACAAAATACTGAAAACTTTTTTATTTAAATTTTCACGAAACTGATAAATTTTAAAATGACAAGTTAGAGTACCTATATAATTATATAAAACGAAAAGAGATTTAATCTGTCTTTCAATCTTTAAAAAGTGCAACTTACAAAACTTCCGATATCATGAAACAAACAACGTTCAGCAAAGCCCTGTTTCTAGACTGCCTAACAATAAATAGCGTGCACTATGCGTACATTTTTACAACTGCAGTGTTTAACCCTGTACCCAACTACCACGGTACATGTGCTGCAAATTTTCCCAGGTACCTTCCCAAAGTAACTGTGAGCTTATCCCCTGTGTAACACCTGCTTGTTAACATTTTTTGGCACGTTGCCAGGGAACTTTTTAGTTACGTGAGATCCGTAACCGCCGAGGTGGTTAGGCTATTTGCTATACACTTAACTATAGTAGGATATTATTTTTTCCATTTTTTGGGGAATTTTAGAAAATACTTTCTTTTCCCCCGCTTAACAACAGATGTGTTCTTACGGTATATTCATAAATGGATGCACTAGAGCCTTGTTTACATGACATTAGTTGCATTTAGTACGATATGCCAGTTTTGCGTGAATTTTTCGAGAGTAAAATTGCTCGATCTTTCGTAATATTTGAAAGGTGTACCACCTTACTTTCCGTACACAATTGGTCATTTCTCTACTGATTTTCAGTTTTTTTTTTCTATACGGTCCAGTGAATAAGTTGCACATTGAGTATAAACTCAATAAATTATAACTTTTACATTGTGATTGACAGTTCGTAACCTAATTAAGATGCAATTTTGCAAGCATACGTTAACACTGTAAGCAACTTGTAAGTCTTTACGATGTTAAGGCTCACATTTACTGCGTCCAGTTTATTTTGTCTGTTAAAAAATATCGGTATCGTATCGGTATCGGACCGATATTGGGATGATAATATCGGATATCGGCCAAAACCGATATTGGTGATATCGGCGCAACACTAGTTTTAAGTTTAAACATTTCTGTATTATGATTCCCACAATGATTATTCCAGTAGTCGCACGACTCCAGGATACACCAGTTTCTGTCAGTTTAATCAGCGTATATATAAGGAACTGTCTTGTTGTACTAATCTAAGAGGGGTTTCAGCTGGTACATTTGTATTTGGAAACATAGGAGTGTATTTGGAAGCTAGGAGTGTTAGCTCAGTGGTTAACGCTGATGCCTTTCAATCATAAGGTCCCCGGTTCGAGTCACTCCCAGATTAATGTATATGTAGTCCAGTTACAGAGTTGTTGACAATTCATAATTATGGATGTTAAATATGAATGCAAGAGACTGATTTCGGTCAGCTTGCGGCTTTGATAAGCCAATGAGGCTTCGCGAGTTCCTGCTTGCAGGATGATCTAAAATACATGACACTACTCACTGGATATTAATTAGTCTGATGGATAAATTGTTTAGTGCATTTTTCTTCGTGGGGGTCGAAGGGGGGGGGGGGGCTATTGCTATGGTTGAGTACATTTATTCATGTAATTGCTTTGGAAACTTAAATTTCATTTCGAATTTTAATTTTATATTTTCTTGTTCCAGGAAACACTTACAGGACACAAGTGGATGGGCAACAGAATAGATGCATTAATGAAAGAAGGAAAGACCTGCTTGTTTGCGTATGAAGAGGCAATAGGTAAAATGTGCAAAAAGAATAAAGAAATATTTAATTCGTTCAACGATATCGGTATCGTAAAGTAAACCATAAAGAAACCAACTATCTCAAATTTATAGAACCAGTCCAGCCGATAACTGTACATTTTCTAAGTGAAACATATCATACGGTCATTGGAAAGTCATACATATTTTATGTCCTGATTTGGTTAGTAATGTCATTACAATTGAAGAGGTCCATAAAAATGCTCTAACTTAAAATGCAGTGATTTTCTTGATACAAACTAGGTATTATTTTAGTTTGAAATAACAAAGTATGAAAAATGTAGAATAAATTCTACAGAAGACATTGTCACTATTAAAGTAAAAAAACCAACAGGTTAAATGATCACGCTGCATGAATTCAAGTTCCTGTCGCCTGCACATCTACTATGCTGCTCTGTGTGTTTATCTGTATTTGTGACTACACTCGCCTGCATCCATGATGATCTTTGGCAGTATTTACTTGCATGCATGACAATGTTTATGGTTCCATGCACCTTCCTTGTTGCTATGCCTACATCAGTGGCTGTCTCGTCCATGCTCATGATTGAATGCGTTTCTACTCATTTCCTACGTGTATGCCTGTATTGGTTCACGACCAATCTCCATGTTTGACTACCTGCGTATTTATGATTGCCTGCATATCTGATCCTGTTTGCCTGCAGCACTGATCAAGCTTGCCTGCACCTCTGATCATGATCGTCTGTACCTTTGTCCATCTTTTGTTTATCCATCTATCTACATTGATCTACGATCTACGATGATAATATTTCGCCTGCATTTCACCCACCAGGTTTCATGTGCTGCACGCAAGTTCTTGATAAAGATGGAGTCAGTGCTGGTGCTATCATCGGTGAGATGGCTGCTTTCCTTGCCACCGAAAACAAAACTCTCGTTGCTAAGCTGGATGAGCTTTATCAGAAGTGAGTTGAAACATATTTCTCTATATACAAATATTCAGTGGTGTTTTGAACAAAGATTACATTTGTCAGTCATATTTTGGCCAGGCACTACTTGGAGGAAATAACCTGAAGATCACAAGGATCATGCTCATTAACTACAGCTATCCCCCTCCCCTTCCCCTCCCCCTCACCCTCACCCACCCCTTCCCTCCACCACCGATCCATAGAAAAAGTGTACATGTAGAAGTTTAATTTCCAGACAGTTGACAATTTCCCTTCCAGTCAGGTTAAAGGTCAGGTAAAGCCGAACCTCAACAAAAGCCAAACCTCAATAAATAGCATAGGCGTAGGAGGCTGCAGCCCCCCCGACCAATTTTTTTGTGAAAATTCGGGCAAAATGCTGAGAATTTTTCGGGCACCCACTGAAAGAAAAATAATTTGCAATGTGTTTTTCAATGGTTAAACTTATATTATTTTGAACACTGTAATGACTTCCCCAATAATTATAACCAATATGGAAGGGTAGTGAAAAAAATGGTATGTAAAATAATGGTATGTTATTGGCATGTGATGTAATAACTGATGAATGCCTGTATGACATGCACATTAACTTGTTGAACGCGCATGGAAAATGTTGGTTATTTTTTTCGGGCAAGTCGTTTCAGCCCTCGAATCAAATTAGGCTCCTACGCCTGTGATTAATAGTATGAATTGTTCAGACGAAGGCAGATCATAATCAACCTAATTGATCACTCCTGACTATGATTAGTGGCTAGTTTCTTGGGTTGAGAACCTCTTGTCACTGAATATTCAGAATCGGTCTCGGTCATTGTGTGTATAATATCAACATGATTGATCATTCCTTTTTCCAGGTACGGCTATCATTTCAGCTCAAACTCTTACTACCTCTGTCATAACCCCGACACGACGAAAGCCATCTTCGAAAGAATAAGGTCTATGGAGGATGGATCTGTGAGTCGTCTTGTTCTTATGTTTTGCTCAGGAAAGGGTGAGGGCAGGGGGAAGGAAGAGTAGGGGGGGGGAAGACAGTGTGCAGAGTAATTCAAAGGTGTGGTGAGGGTTAAATTTGTATATCTCCACACCACTTGTTGAGGTAGTGGCAGGAATCTCTATAGAAGTGGTCAATCTGATATAGCATTAGAGAAAGGCAGTTGTAAGAGATAAGGTTTTCAACTCATCAATTCTGCCAGTGATTGTGTATGCAGTTCCTGTCTGGTATCACTTTCTACTTGAAAAGGACAAGAAAAGAATTAGAAGTTTCTTGAAATACTGCTCAAATATATTTAATCTCAACTATGAAAGCCTGGTTGGTAAAGTAAACACTGCTGCTAAAAATGAATTCATAAGACTAGCTAAGACTATACATAGTTCTAAAGATCACCCACTTCACTCCGGGTTGACCTCTCTGTGCAATAGAACCAACAAGTACAATCTACGTAATCCTATGATCTTGCCAACTTTTAGAATTATGCTTTTTAAGAACTCATTTATCTACAGAGCAGCCATTTATATTCAAAATGGGTTTTTAGAATCTATGTTATAATCCTTTTAGTCTTTCAAACTTCTAATCCTCCATCTTATTTCTTATTTGTTCATGTTTTCATGATTGTACATTTTTACGTCTTTTATGTATCATTATCATTATGTGTCCTATTTATAAATTTTGTAATTTATACTGGGATAAAGAAATTGAATTGAAAAATTGAGAGGCCCTATGGTCATTGAAGCAGACTCCCATGTGGGGTGGGGTGGGGGGGATGTTAAAAGTCAATCGGTGCCATCTGAGGCTTATTGTAGACTATAAATTTCGGTCTAGAATTAGGTCTAAATGCAGTTAGTGGTTTATTTTCTTCTCGACTGAATGTAAACAAGTCCCCTGACTGACATTTTTCCTGACTCGCTATGAAAGTGTGGTGGGGGAGGGGTGAAGAGACCCTGGCCCCGGTATGGGGATGAATTAGGTTGACAGGAACACAGTTAATCCATCCCTTATCTTAAACATGAATGGCAGACTGGCCCTTCACAGTCAGTATATTTGCATCCTGGTCGTTCAATTCAGGCTGTAGCTTTTGCTTGCGCATAATACACCTCCTTTTGACGATATAAATTCTTCATTAAGCCTTATTAAGTTCAAGCCATCGCATGTGCAACATTTTCGTTGTGTGTTTCCAATCTCTATGCTATTTTCTGAGTTGACAGCCTGACATGTCGATCACACATTTATTGTGGAAGTACTGAGTCACTGCCGAGCCAGCCTACAAACGTTAGTAACGTTTTTTTTGTCCCTTCCCCTGCAGTATCCATCGCAGGTCGGTGGAGTCAAGATAACGGGCCTCAGAGATCTTACTACTGGATATGATAACAACCAGCCTGACAATAAAGCAGTGAGTAGAATTGAAACCAACTGATTGTTACTAAAAGGTTCTAGAAATATTAAAACCCCAAGGCCCATCCTTCTATAGCTTCTTGTGATTCACTGTAGGCGTCCCCGTTTCATTTTATTGTTCCTCACAAAAGATATAAACAATGGATAAGAGTCACAGAAAGTCTTTAATTCCCCAGTTCTGGTTTCCATTATTCAATTACTCATTATTTTACTAATGATTTATTAAGTACTAATTATTCATTTACCAATATGAAAAGATGTGTAAAAGTAAGAGGGCCTGACATTCCGATCCCAGCAGGATCTTCTTCAGAGGCTGAACGACAATTTACAGTAACAGATGGGACAAATACACGCACAGAATACAGACAGGTTAATGAGCAGGGTGAACACAAATGAGATAGATGTAAAAGGATTAGTAGACAAAACATGGAGAGAAGAAAGAAACATGAAAAGATATAAATGTTAGAAAAAACACTTCTGTTTACCAAATTCCCACTTTTAAGTCCCATGGATTAATTTCAAATGCCATCTCAGTGACCTTGGGTGGGGGGGGGGGGGGAGACATGATAAAATAAAAAATTTCTGCTAGTCATGCACGGTTGCAGAACCGTTTAATCGAGACCAGTTCTCATTTGAGGTTTGTCTTCGTCTGTTTCGTTTTTCCGTTTTTAGATTCTTCCTACCAGTAAATCTAGTCACATGATCACCTTCAACTTTGAGAATGGATGCATCGCGACGTTGCGTACCAGCGGCACAGAGCCCAAGATTAAATACTATTCCGAAATCTTTGGTGACATGTCAGTCAGGTATGTCCTGGGAATTTTTTATTTTCTAACTTTCCTAAGAAATATTAAGAATAGAAAGTTACAACCCCTCCCTACCTGGCTAGGTTGTATGTATCTTTGCAAGGAATACACACCAATGGCCTAATAGGATAGGAAAACTACAGTATTGTACTCCAACAACTGTTACTGTAGCGATCACTCTATGTGGTGTGTAGTAGTATCAAGAGTATAAATGATTGGATACTTCTTTAAACTTTCCTCTTAATGTTTAGATGCAATATGTTCGATGTAATCTGTTGGAAAAGACCAAAAAAGTTAAGGCGCTCCTCTCGAGTGGTAGTGCCTAACTTAGTAAACTGTAAAACACTTTGTTTTTGTTTTTTTCTGGGGAAAAGGAGGATACGCAACTCTTTAAATCTGAAGTGAAATGTCTTATAATGGATCTGTATTGTGTGCAGAATTGTGTGGAATTGTGAGATCTTCAGAAGTGTGAACAATATAAACTAGAAAAGTAATTTGCATAACTCAAGGCTAACAGGAATCTCAAATGTTTTATCAAGCCCATCTCTTGCCCTTTCTTGCAGTGGTAAATCCAGCTTGGAAGTAAAACTCAAGTCATTTGTGAAGACCTTTGTGAAGGAGCTGCTCCAACCCGAGCTGAACGGCCTCGTAGGCAAGGAGGACTAACCAATCCTACCGTTGCATAACAACCTCTTGCATAGAGTTCTACGATGATGAATATTCACGTTATCAAGCTGGTGAACTTTGCATCTTGGAGAATGATGGGAGAGTACTTCTTCCATAGTTGTCATGTTCCATCTAAATATAGTAAAAAAAATATCTATGTATAGCGTTATATCTTTATTTTAATTATTACTTTACAAAGATGAATTTTGTAATTAAGAGTAAAATTTTATACATGCAAAATTATATATAATGCAGAATTAACACAAAATAAGGCAATATAATGCAAAATTACACAAAATAAGAAGTTCCTTGTCCTTCAGACTTCCTCTTAAACTGCAGCTTTCCTCATGTGTTACTTATTTTTACTTGAGGAAAAGTCAAAAGTGTATATTTTCTGCTACAAATATACTTAATCTCTATTGTCCTAATTCAGCTGTGTTTAAGTTGTTGATTGTATATTAGTGAAAGATATGGCAAGTAACCAATAGCAGTAGAAAGAGTTACAAATTCACCAGCAACATTGATGTCACACCTTTCCAATGGCAGTGTTCCATATATTACTCATTTCTTCAGTTAAAACAGGTAAAAAATTTCAAGTCTGAAATTGACTTTCTAAAAGTGTCATTTTACCGTCCTGTTCATAGAGTTCCATTAAGTTAGATGGTTATGAAGTGATTGTGGACAAAAACAGTTTCCTCGTTAAAAAAATGCACATGGGAACATCAGAAATTTAAATTTAAATTTAAAATTTGATTCAAAATTTAAAATTTAATTTTTTTTCTTCTAAAGCTGTTGGACAAGGAACAGATTATTTTGGTTATTATTTGATAACAGTAAGAATCGGTCACAAGAGACTAATAATTTATGTGTTGATATTAAATATCAGAAAAATCAAAATGTTTATGATAGAGATATAAGGCAAACTATTGAAAATGTTGCATCAACTTGTTTGGGTTTGATGCTGGTGCTTGCTAACACAGAGATTCAACTGAGTAATCAACTGCAATGTGCCTGAATCTTGCTTCCTGCAGAGAGTGAGTTAGTGTGTACTGATTAAATCAATTGAGAGAGACGAGTTCAACTCCATTCTCATCCGACAGTGCCTTCGTCTAGCTTCAACACCGACAAAATGGTAGAATTGTCGCTGTTGTTAATTTTATGACCATTTCCGGTGATTTTCCTAACTTAAGTTACGGCACATATTTGTTTTGTCAAAATGTCACAAGTTTCTTTTTTGGGGGAGGGTGAGGGGGGGGGGGGAATTGTCATTTGTTTAGAAATGGATAATTTGGCTTAAGACTTGTTTCACAACTTCAGTTTAATTGGAACAGTCCTGACCTAACAACTTCCATGTATACAACCTGAAAACCGAAACAGCTGAAACGTCATGCTCATTCAAAACTCTCTCACTTTTGCTGAGACTATTATTTTTATACTTAACGGTACTATTGCCTAACACTCTTTAATATGGGTTTGAAAGCATTTTTCAGCCTTGCATGTGTTTTGGGAGAATTTGTTTAAAATGTCTAATTAGTCTGTTATACTTTGCTTGATTAAGTATCAACTGTATTTTGTTGTTGTGTAAAATGGTCTTTTCTGATGAGAACCAGTCAAAAGATTTGAATGGAAACATTTTATACCGACATGAGTTTAGTCCATGTTGAGTCAGTCACATTGGTGAGTTCAGTCAGTGGTTATATTGGTTTGATTTAGGCAAAGGTAGCCAGATGCAAGTTACTTTGAAGGCCACTACTTTAAAAGAAACCAACGATTCAATCTTTTTATACAAAAATTTGTAGAGATGAAGTGAAAATACTCTTTTGTTTTTAATTGGTCTGTTATACTTTCCGTGATCAATTATCAAGTGTTTTTTTGGTGTTGTGTAAAATGGTCTTTTCTGACGTGAACCAGTCAAAACATTTGAATGAAAACATACAGACCTGAGTTTTGTCCGTGTTGAGTCAGTCACATTGGTGAGTTCAGTCAGTGGTTATATTGGTTAGATTTAGGTAAAGGGTAACCAGATGCAAGTTACTTTGAAGGCGGCCACTATTTTAAAAGAAACCAACGATTTAATCTTTTTATACAAAAATTTGTAGATGTGAAGTGAAAATATTCTTTTGTATTTAATTGGTCTGTTATACTTTCCGTGATCAATTGTCAAGTGTTTATTTGGTGCTGGTGTTGTGTAAAATGGCCTTTTCTGACGTGAGCCAATCAAAAGATTTGAATGAAAACATTTATACGGACATGAGTTTAGTCCATGTTGAGTCAGTCACATTGGTGAGTTCAGTCAGTGGTTATATTGGTTAGATTTAGGCAGAGGGAGCCAGATGGAAGTAACTCTGAAGTACACTTTTTTAAAAGAAACCACCGATTCAATCTTTTTATGATGGTATTATTCCTTGAGATGAAGTGAAAATACTCTTGTATTTTTAATTGGTCTGTTATACTTTGCATGATCAAGTATCAACCATCTTTGGTTGTTGTTGTTGTTGTTATGTAAAATGGTCTTTCCTGACATGAGCCAATCAAAAGATTTGAATGAAAGAAGTTTATACTGACATCACTAGTTAAAGAAACCACCGATTCAACCTTTTTATGATGGTATTGAAAAATATTTGTAGAGATCAAGTGAAAATACCCTTGTGTGACCTCAGGAATTGTGATAGTCAAGCATGTAGTTTTTATTATTTAATTGCTTAATTATTAGCAGTCAAGCCTGCGAATTACTTACAAATTATTTTTATTTGCTTATTGAAAGGCTTGCAACCTTCCAGATTCATTAAGAAATGGGTGACAGTCACATTACGAAAAATATGTGATTCACAGTTCAGATAATTGTGTCTGGCTAGTATTTTTTTTTCTTTTTTGTTGCGTAATGCCAGTTAGTTTCAAAAATGGAGGATTTGCTTTTCCTGAAACTAAATCATTTTTTACTTTTTGCAGCGGTTGTCACTTTTGCTCTTCTAAAGAATCTATGCCAGAAATCTACCTATTTGCCATTGTAATTTGTTAATCTTCCGACTTATACCAAAGAAAAGAAATTCCTTTTTATATTTCATTTTTTCGTATTAATCTTTTTCCCTTCATATGAATCTGCTTCTACTGCTGTTTTAATTTTCTTTTTTGTCACAACAGTATTTGAAAAACGATTTAGTTGACTTTATTAGTAATGAAGTTCCCTTTCCTATCATGAAATATATCTCACATTTAAAATTGTTAAATATTAGATATTTCTGTGAGAATGAAATGAGGGGTATTTTCAAGATAGTAAAAGTGTTCGTTTTTGGTTACAAGCTGAGAACCATACAACTTAGAAATTGGATTGAAAGTAACAAATCAGTGCAGATTCTTTGGGTTTTCAGGGTAAATTGGTATAGTTGGTATGACCTGTCTAAACATGGTAAATATTTACAGGAGATCCCACTACTAGGGTAATACACAAAATTATTAGTTTATTCTATATGAATATTAAACAACCTGTTGTCCATTATGCCAGTTTTGGTCTACAGAAGCAGATACGAGCATCTATTTCAGGGCATATCTTTCCAAAATTGCAACAAAAAAACTTACATTTATTTTACCAATTTAGTAGATTCTTAGCCATTTGGGATGTTAGGAAACAGAGTTCAAAGGTTATCTAGACTTGTAATTGTGGAGGATAAATGTTGCCATTTGTAGCCCTTCCTTATGCACATTGAATTTAATGTCCCAGTAACCTGTGACATTCTATGCTAATACAGTAAGCTCTAAATATTCATTCAAACAGCTTGTTCAACAAGTTTTCGCAAACTTTCTCAGACTAACTTTCTAAACAGTTTCTGTTTTCTCAAACTGTTTCCTCAAACTGTTTCCTCAAACTGTTTTCTCAAACTCTTGGTATGAAATTCCATCTCTTGGTAAATGATTCAGGTATTAAATGTTTTTGCTGAAAATATGATTTGTTTACTTTTGTATGAATGTCGTTAAAACTGTAATGAAAAAAGGTGCTTGTAATATTATAAGATATGGCAATCATGCAAGGTTATATATTTGGAATCATTGAAATTTGACCAAGTGGATTCTGGGTGCATGAATTGATTGTCAAGTTTGATTGAGGGGTAGCTTTTACCTCATGAAAATTACACTGTTATGCAGTAAGGAAACATTTATGTGATATATCTCCCACACACCTCACTTACAAAAATTGAAAAAAGAAAGACCCCTCATAAAGCACTGATGTGAATATAGACTTAAGTTTTTTGGAAATTTTACAATTTCTTTAAAAAAAAACAATTAATTAGAACATAATTAAAGTATGCGTGTATTCAGTTGTACAACATTTCTAGCCAACACACTTTTCCACATAGGATTAAATTTCCAGTTTTGACTCAGTTTTCTCAGTTCACTGTTGAAAATAAAACTTTAGACCTATCATGTTTCCAAACTGTATGGGTTAAGAGATATTTATTATCAAAATAGCATCAAAACTTTATAGATATATAATATAATACCTGGTATTAAGGGTGTAAGGAAGTCCGAGGCATAGAAAGTATATAATATGGCAGAAATGACAAATTGATTGTTTTATCTCCCTTTTCTATACATCATTTGATATTAAGAAAAGTTTGTCATTTTTAATTTCATATAGATATTAGCTCTTCATTTGCCATAATTCAATCCAAAATGCTGCGTATATGATATAACATAGCATTAATGATTTATTGTACCTCTTCTTCAAAATATGAAAAAAAAAGATGAAGGTTATGTATTCCTTTAAAATGTACTATTTAAAGTGTTAATTAATATTCGGTCATATAAATGAAGATGCGGTGCTTCGGTATCCCTACTCAATTGCTTTGTTCAGATGGTCCATGGGTTGTTTTAGTTTTACCTTTTTCTTATCCTAGAGAGTGGCTAGAGAACTGAAGGAGGAACAACTAAGTTGTTCCGTTCTGAGATTTGTGTTTCTGACAATTTTCTTGATCTTTTGCCTGTGCTAAGAAATTGTTAAGAATACAAAACTCATCACTCTGTTATGGAATGTTCTTTTTTTTGTTGTGGTGATTCTAAGTATATGTATTTTTATGCATGTATTGATGTTTTATCTGTGAGCTGCTAAAACATGTGAAAAATTAGCAGTGCGTGTGTGTTTGTGTGTGTGTGGAGGTTTTTTTTTTTTTTGTGAGTGTTTTTTTTTTTATGTGTGTGTTTGTTTGGGGCAAAAGTAAAATGTAAGAAGCAAAGCAGAAGTAGGGATTGAACCAGGGACCTTGTGTTCCAAAAAATGTTTGTCTTCCACCAGACCATAAGGTGGGCTAGTGATTTAGCTTTCAATAAAAATATTTAAACATCCAATTGTGGGTACTTAGTATGTTTTCCTTAAAAGAGTTTTCCCCTTCGGAGGGAGGGGGACCTTGTCAGGGGGAGGGGGTCCGCGCAACTCACCTAGTCCGCGCTGGAACCTTGTCAGGGGGAGGGGGTCCGCGAAACTCACCTTGTTCCGCCGGGGGGGGGGGTTGGGTACCAGACCAACCTATCCAGCGAAGTCCTTTTGCAGCGATTGCTCACCTAGGACTTGAACCCACACTGGCAGGATTGATCAAATGATTCATAGGTAGCGGAGCTACCCATTACACCATTTTGGTTCCCAATGGAAAAACTTCGTTCCTTATATTTATACTTCCACCTTCTCCAAACATCAGAAAAGTAAAAGCCTTAACCTGGAATTGAACCGCAGATATGGCATTTATCTGACTCTTTGCGTTTCAGAGCACTACCAACTGCGCCACTGTAACTGATGAGAAATAATGCTCGTTTCTAATATTTAAACCTCAGAAAGAAAGGAAGAAAAGATCTGAAAATTAAAAGCCTCAACTGGGAATTGAACCGTAGATTTCGCATTTATCTGACTCTTTGCGTTTCAGAGCACTACCAACTGCGCCACTGTAACTGATGAGAAATAATGCTCGTTTCTAATATTTAAACCTCAGAAAGAAAGGAAGAAATGATCAGAAAATTAAAAGCCTCAACTGGGAATAGAACCGCAGATTTCGCATTTATCTGACTCTTTGCGTTTCAGAGCACTACCAACTGCGCCACTGTAACTGATGAGAAATTATGCTCGTTTCTAATATTTAAACCTCAGAAAGAAAGGAAGAAAAGATCAGAAAATTAAAAGCCTCAACTGGGAATTGAACCGCAGATTTCGCATTTATCTGACTCTTTGCGTTTCAGAGCACTACCAACTGCGCCACTGTAACTGATGAGAAATAATGCTCGTTTCTAATATTTAAACCTCAGAAAGAAAGGAAGAAAAGATCAGAAAATTAAAAGCCTCAACTGGGAATTGAACCGCAGATTTCGCATTTATCTGACTCTTTGCGTTTCAGAGCACTACCAACTGCGCCACTGTAACTGATGAGAAATAATGCTCGTTTCTAATATTTAAACCTCAGAAAGAAAGGAAGAAAAGATCAGAAAATTAAAAGCCTCAACTGGGAATTGAACCGCAGATTTCGCATTTATCTGACTCTTTGCGTTTCAGAGCACTACCAACTGCGCCACTGTAACTGATGAGAAATAATGCTCGTTTCTAATATTTAAACCTCAGAAAGAAAGGAAGAAAAGATCAGAAAATTAAAAGCCTCAACTGGGAATTGAACCGCAGATTTCGCATTTATCTGACTCGTTGCGTTTCAGAGCACTACCAACTGCGCCACTGTAACTGATGAGAAATAATGCTCGTTTCTAATATTTAAACCTCAGAAAGAAAGGAAGAAAAGATCAGAAAATTAAAAGCCTCAACTGGGAATTGAACCGCAGATTTCGCATTTATCTGACTCGTTGCGTTTCAGAGCACTACCAACTGCGCCACTGTAACTGATGAGAAATAATGCTCGTTTCTAATATTTAAACCTCAGAAAGAAAGGAAGAAAAGATCAGAAAATTAAAAGCCTCAACTGGGAATTGAACCGCAGATTTCGCATTTATCTGACTCGTTGCGTTTCAGAGCACTACCAACTGCGCCACTGTAACTGATGAGAAATAATGCTCGTTTCTAATATTTAAACCTCAGAAAGAAAGGAAGAAAAGATCAGAAAATTAAAAGCCTCAACTGGGAATTGAACCGCAGATTTCGCATTTATCTGACTCTTTGCGTTTCAGAGCACTACCAACTGCGCCACTGTGACTGATGAGAAATAATGCTCGTTTCTAATATTTAAACCTCAGAAAGAAAGGAAGAAAAGATCAGAAAATTAAAAGCCTCAACTGGGAATTGAACCGCAGATTTCGCATTTATCTGACTCTTTGCGTTTCAGAGCACTACCAACTGCGCCACTGTAACTGATGAGAAATAATGCTCGTTTCTAATATTTAAACCTCAGAAAGAAAGGAAGAAAAGATCAGAAAATTAAAAGCCTCAACTGGGAATTGAACCGCAGATTTCGCATTTATCTGACTCTTTGCGTTTCAGAGCACTACCAACTGCGCCACTGTAACTGATGAGAAATTATGCTCGTTTCTAATATTTAAACCTCAGAAAGAAAGGAAGAAAAGATCAGAAAATTAAAAGCCTCAACTGGGAATAGAACCGCAGATTTCGCATTTATCTGACTCTTTGCGTTTCAGAGCACTACCAACTGCGCCACTGTAACTGATGAGAAATAATGCTCGTTTCTAATATTTAAACCTCAGAAAGAAAGGAAGAAAAGATCAGAAAATTAAAAGCCTCAACTGGGAATTGAACCGCAGATTTCGCATTTATCTGACTCTTTGCGTTTCAGAGCACTACCAACTGCGCCACTGTAACTGATGAGAAATTATGCTCGTTTCTAATATTTAAACCTCAGAAAGAAAGGAAGAAAAGATCAGAAAATTAAAAGCCTCAACTGGGAATAGAACCGCAGATTTCGCATTTATCTGACTCTTTGCGTTTCAGAGCACTACCAACTGCGCCACTGTAACTGATGAGAAATTATGCTCGTTTCTAATATTTAAACCTCAGAAAGAAAGGAAGAAAAGATCAGAAAATTAAAAGCCTCAACTGGGAATTGAACCGCAGATTTCGCATTTATCTGACTCTTTGCGTTTCAGAGCACTACCAACTGCGCCACTGTAACTGATGAGAAATAATGCTCGTTTCTAATATTTAAACCTCAGAAAGAAAGGAAGAAAAGATCAGAAAATTAAAAGCCTCAACTGGGAATTGAACCGCAGATTTCGCATTTATCTGACTCTTTGCGTTTCAGAGCACTACCAACTGCGCCACTGTAACTGATGAGAAATAATGCTCGTTTCTAATATTTAAACCTCAGAAAGAAAGGAAGAAAAGATCAGAAAATTAAAAGCCTCAACTGGGAATTGAACCGCAGATTTCGCATTTATCTGACTCTTTGCGTTTCAGAGCACTACCAAGAACACTGAGGTATAGAAGTTCCATCTAAGTTGCCTGTAGTTTTATGAACTGAATTGCAAATGTAGTTGTTACTGCTCTGGGTCATGTTCAGTGCCTCAAACGTGTATGTGTCATAAAAAATGAAAAACATTTTGTCGCAAAGGCGATAAATGTATATCTTTTCTGGTATTTCGCGACACGCTGATTACGAATCTGAACTTTATTTTGGAATTGGGTACCAAATTGAGGTACTTTTTTAACTTTGCATGACAAAACACCTATTTTTGGGGCAAATAGACATGATATGGACAAAAAGCCTTTCCCGGTCAGATAATTACACGAAATTGGTGTATAACAAAGACAAGAGCGTCTTCTACTTCACGTCTAATTTTAAAGTCGATGGGTGTTTCAGAGAGGACAAGAGAGGGGCTGAAAAGAGGGGGTTTTCCAAATTTTGCACTTATAAAGAACAGTCACGTATTTCTATCTTGTACTTTGGGACCACGTATCTCCCGAACGGAAGCAGATATGGACCTGGGAGTTGCAGATTTGGGCTCCTGAGCATCGATTACTCCCTGTTACGTCTTTTGGGCGAAATCGATTTTGGGTCAATTTTTGGCAATTTTTATTTGCGCCAAAAATAGGTATTTTGTCTGAAAAGTGAAAAAAGTACCTCTTTTTGGTACCCAATTCCAAAATAAAGTTCAGATTCGTAATCAGCGTGTCGCGAACTACCAGAAAAGATCCACATTTATCGATTTTGCGACAACAAGTTTTTTCACCTCAAAAAAAGTAAGAGCGAAGAACTTTTACGACGAACAAAGGATTAAAATCTTTTGTTGTCCCTAAAAGATTTTCGCTTTTCTATTGTTCCTGTGAAGTTGCAAACTGAGCGAAAAAAGTGTCATAAGAGGGCGCAAAGGCAATAAATGTGTATCTTTTCTGGTAGTTCGCGACACGCTGATTACGAATCTGAAGTTTATTTTGGAATTGGGTACCAAAAAGAGGTACTTTTTTAACTTTTCAAGACAAAACACCTATTTTTGGCGCAAATAGAAATCATATAGACAAAAAGCCTTTCCCGGTCAGATAGTTACACGAAATTGGTGTATAACAAAGACAAGGGTGTCTTTTACTCCACGTCTAAGTTTAATGTCGATGGGTGTTTCAGAGAGGACAAGAGAGGGGCTGAAAAGAGGGTTTTTTTTCAAATTTTGCACTTATAAAGAACACGTATTTCTATCTTGTACTTTGGGACCACGTATCTCCCGAACGGAAGCAGATATGGACCTGGGAGTTGCAGATTTGGGCTCCTGAGCATCGATTACTCCCTGTTACGTCATTTGGGCGAAATCGATTTTTTTTTTTTTTTGCATATACCTTGACCCTGTACCTATTGAAATGTCTGTTTGATATCACATCTGATAGGGTTATAAATTACCAACTTAAACTTAAATACTCCATTGGAGCAAGAATTATGCAGAGAATTGGAGTTACAATTAGACCAACATCATGTGTAGATGAAGTTCAAAAAACTCATTAACGAAGTGAGTTCAGTTTGAACATGTAAGAAAACCAATACAGGTCCAGTAGATTGGAAATTTAAACAATTTGAAAGTTTGTAATTTATTTGTGTAGCCATTTTGTATTAGCATTTTGAGAGATATAAAGTTACTTACACCTTGCATTCTACATGTAAAGGATTATTTTGCTTTGGACAAAAGCACTAAAATTTAGGAAAAGAATGATGCACCTTGATTTGATATGCTAAGATTCTGGTTCAGTAAACAATATTCAAGTAAAGGACTTAGGCTGTGTAGGTAGGCATGGCCGGGTTTATTTGCTTTTATTAGCAAAATAAACAGATCAAATTTTAACAATGGAACCAAAAAAACAAAAAAGTATGAAAAACTGTGTAACAAAACTTGGAAATATTGAATATTCACTTTATTTTCATGCTCCGAGTTGTACAAAGTCTGCTTTTGATTCAAACTTGTTTGATTTTTCACTAAAATCAATTTTTTCAATACCTTCAATGTCATATGGAGTATTCCTATCAAATGTATTAAATACTTCAGTTTGACCCCAAAAATACCACACAGAAAACTTGGCAGTTGAAAAATTTATACTTGGTTTGCAGATTCCAGAGTAATGACTGCAAGAACATTATCGAAATTGATAGATGTCAAAGCTACTTTTGAGGTTAAGTTTGCTAACCTTGTACACATGATAAATGCTTCAGTAAAGCTTGGATGAACTTCATACTTGGTATGTACATACATAGTAGCGAGACGAAAGAATCCTATCGAAATTGGTGGAGGTCAAAACTCGCTTGAGGTCAAAATCTGAAAACCTTGTAAACACAACTCCAAAAGTAAAGCTTGGATAAACTTCATACTTGGTATACAGATACATCGTCCCCATACAGAGGGGCCAGTAAGTCCTCCACACCCCCACCTACCCCCCTCACCCTCCCCCTCACCGTTCATATTTGATGGATACTTCAATAACAATCCAACCAACTCTTTTGTTCAGCCAGTATCTGTCAATATCACAAATTCCAGGGATGTGCCCAGGATTTCCTGAGAGCTGGGTATACTGATCGTCATCATGGGGGAGGGCCTAAGGGGGAGGAGGTGTCCCCCTCCCCCTTTGAGAATTTTTTTTTATTTTTGAAGGTGCTCAGATGCCAAATGCTGGCACTTGTGTAGCTTTTTAAGCACATACACTAGTTTTGCTAACAATTTACATTTTTAAATTTTTTGTGTGAAATATATTGTTAGGAATCTCGGGATTTTAGCTGAAAATAGTGCTGGGCAGGATTCACAATTTTTAAGACAGTGCTGGGCGGTAATTTTTAGTGCTGGGCGGGGCCGCCCAGCGTGGGCACATCCCTGCAAATTAGGTATGCTAATAGGACCCTACGTTATTCCTGCAACCACATATATCGATACACGATCTTTCCTCCTTGAAACTTTGTAGGTTCTAGTGAAATTGTCAGAAGAGGCTGAAGGATTGCAAACAAATGCTTAAAAAAGATAAGTTTTAAGGGTGTGGTTTATTCAGATATTGGTATATGCCTTTTTATCTGACCAAAAACATTTAGTTCATTTATGCTACAATAATCATGACCATATTTTAAATGTACAGTACAAGGAAAGTGTTTGAATGTGGGATGTTATACTGTACAAGGCTGGATCCAAACATTGTTATAAAGGGGGTGTGGGGCCCTAAAGTCATTATCAAAATTTTGGGCAAGAAATGGTGCATTCTGTGTTATACTTAAGACAACAAATTAGGTCTAAACTCACAATTGTGCTTATAACTACTTTCAATTTTTTAATTTGGTGTTGAAAAGGGGGATGTACACCCCCCGCTCCCCCCACTGGGATCAGGGTTTTGCTGCATCTCTTCAACCACCTACAAGGGTGTGAAGACTCGCGCCCAAAAAACGTCTGATGCCTGTAATCTGACCTAGTTTCCAATGAGGTGTAACAGAAGCGTTAGACACCACCATCAATCCCAGAAAATACACGAACAGCTTGCTACCGTCGGTAATTAGACACTAGTGTACAGTCAGTACATACAGCTACGGTCAATACCCACAACACAGTGTAAATAAGCAGCGATGGACATCTCAGGACTAGATAAGAGATAACAAGGTATCACGTTTTATTACTGTCTGCATTTTGTAGCGACATGAAGAAAACTTCACTTGCAAGCAATGGAAAGTTGACTTTTTCAGAGCGCGGCACGCGGTTGGGTGTGAGTCTTCAATGCCTTTAACGCATACAAAAGAAGTTGACAGTCTGAACATACCACTGGTTTAATATACACACCAGTGCATTGGTTATTGGTCCTCTGACTGACTCTATTTGGTCCTACACTTAACATATGATTTCTTTCTTTCTTGGTAAAGCTGATAGAGTTGACAGATGATCTGTGGACCATTAACTCTCAGTGTCATCTTTTACATGCCTGTCTTATGTGACAACAAGAGGACATCCATACACCAGTCACAATATGTCCTCTTAGGCCACCACATATAATGCAGTAATATTGCAGTGAAGCCATCCTGTGCTGTTTTTGATGTACTTGACTACATACAGACAACCCTGTAAAAGTATGACTTTGTCCTTCTGGTACTCCTGTGTCCTGATGGGAGAGACTACATTGTCCTTCCACCGCATTCCCAGAGTTGCAGCAAACAGGACAAGATTATCTCCTTTCAAAGACGTACACATCACTGATTTCTTCGAGTAGAATTTAGAAGACCAGCTATGCAAAAACTCAGCATGAAGGGAATAGTCTATTAAAAACAAGGAAACATTGGTTACAATATTACTACAAAATTCTGCTTGAATTTGCTTTGTTATGTACTATATACAACCCCCAGTGCCTATCTAACCAGGTCAACTTGGTTACTCGAGGTAATATCATGTCCAGCATACATGAATGATACAAAACATTTCTTTACAACCAAAATGTTATAATTTAAGGATATATATTTCACTGGTTCACAATAACTTAAACCCGGACATTCTAATACAAATACCACCCACGATCTATCCTACACTGAACTTTGAAGTCTTACTTCAAAAGGACTTGTGATGTCAGTATGTACAAAGCAGTCTCCATATTCATGTTCCTATCCGATAAAGATTAGAAACTGTTTATACTGTCAGTACAAGTGCTTTGAAGCATCGTAAGAGAAGACAGTATAGTGTGGTATTAGCATTAGGAAACTGTCCCAACAGGCTGCTTCATACATGTTATGAAAAGTGCAAAGTGACGCCGATATTGGGTGTTGAAAGGAACACAATTTGTCAAGAAATTAAACTTCTGATTCCATGTAGGGTGCAACAAACTCAGCATATTTCTGTAGCAGGAGATATTAAGAGTGATTCTACACAAGCACACTCAGCTGCTATAAGATTACTGTGTCCTGTGTGTTTACTTGTATCGATAATGTCACATAAAAGAATTAAGCAACCAACAAATTTGCACAAAATAATTAATAAGCTGCCCAACTCCTTGAAGATATGAAGTCATATTTTTTTATAAGATTAGTTGCATCTAAAATGTTTCTTATTTACATCAAGCTGTCATTCGTGAAAGCAACATTTGCTTTTTACTCTTAAATTTCCAGAAATTTTATTCAAAATATGAATGCCTACCCATCTCAAAGCAGCAAATTAGAAATTTTCAAGATGTCAAACTAAAAGTTTAAACAAATATTCCATCTGGAACATCTGTTTCTAAAATATGGTTTGCTCCAAGGTGAGAAGCCAACCTTTACTTTGGGCAGCCAGGGTTCAACTCCACATGCTTGGTTTTTGCCTTTTTTTGATGCAAGCACTTACATTCACTCTGACCATAACATTTACATCACATCAAGTTTTTTCCCGATCCAGAGTTAAAAATTCAACCTGGTTTTCATGCAGCATACAACATTTCAGCTTTACCTTTCAAATCCACTGAGAGCTTCTGTCATCTTGTGCCTCAGGAGGAAAGTTGCGATAGCCTCGGCTACCTGTATCAATATGAAATATGAATATATTATTAAAAAATAAACCTGATAACGTTCAGTGACTTATAGTTTAATTCGTGTGTTGGTTTTGTCAGAATCGGTAGTTGCAATAGGGGTAGTCACAATTCACACAGAAACAAATAAATTATTTAAATGGATAAATATTATAAAAGTTATTCAAATGGATATATAAATCCATCACTCATGGCAGTATCGCTACAGGTAAAATGAGCACCATATATCTTCAGTTTATTTGGTTTATAAGCAAGCCACTGTCACAAATAAAGAAATTAATAAGAAATCAATAAAGAAATTAATAATTAATAAAGAAAATATAGAAAAAAAATATATAAAAAAATCAAGAAAATCAAGAAAATTAATCAAGAAAATAAATTAATCAAGAAAAAACACCCAGATAATCTGGCTAGTAATTTCAGACCCAGAAAACAAATTTGTCAGGAGTGTATAAACTGGGCTAAATGCTAGACTGTATGACAATGGTGAGGTCTCAATATCACCTTTTGTGGTTGGTCTTCCTGCATGGTATGGCCACAGTTAGATAAGACCTGCATCTGGAACTTTCCCTGCATATGACCAATGGCAAGATCTTTATCCAACCTGTCAACACCTAGAGAGGAAAGAGAGCTTTTATAAGATACATGCACCCCTAGATCCTCAAAAAAGAAATGCTAGTAACATCAGCTAAGTTTTTGTCTTCCAAAATTGTGGTATAAAATAGGAATATGTTGGTGGCGGTAGAGAGACAAAAATATGGAACAGGGCAGTGGGTGGTGGGAGGGGGGGGGGGTGGGGAAGGAGGGTTGTTAAAATCCTAGATTCACTCCTGACAGTTATCCAATCAGGGATACAGTTGTATTTGAGTAGCATGGTACGAAATGTATGCCAATTTCCTGTTCACAAATACATTGTAATCAATGAATAGTAAACTTTGAGGAAAAAAAAACATCAGTGACAGACAGAGTGACAGACAGACAGACAGACAGCTAGCCTTAGCTTTTGTAGAATATGAAAAGAGGGGCAAATTTTTACCTGCTAGTAGTAACATCTTAGGGACTGGAACAGACAGGAAGAGATTAGACATACCCTGAAACCATCCTGGAAAAGGAGAAAGAAATGGAATAACTTAATTAACAACATTTTGATATTAATATCCAAGTTAGCATCATCCACACTTAAAATGCATCATCTTAAATAAAAAAAAAAATCAAATCAAAATCATATCAAATCAAATCAAAATCAAAGAAATGAAATAACTTAATTAACAACAGTTTGATATTAATATTCAAGTTAGCATCATCCACAATTAAGATGCATCATCTTAAATGAAATAAAAAAAAATCAAAAATCAAAGAAAAAATCAAAATCAAAGAAATGAAATAACTTAATTAACAACATTTTGATATTAATATCCAAGTTAGCATCATCCACAATTAAGATGCATCATCTTAAATGAAATAAAAAAAAATCAAAAATCAAAGAAAAAATCAAAATCAAAGAAATGAAATAACTTAATTAACAACATTTTGATATTAATATCCAACTTGGCATCATCCACAATTAAGATGCATCATCCACAACACCATGAAGAAGATTCTTCATGCTTACAAGCAATGACAGGAGTAGCTTTTCCATCAGGGATAAAAAAGATCAAATGCCGCCTTCTCCTTGCCGTGATTAATATTTACAGTTTTAGATTCGATAGTGGTAAATTTGTGAATGGGACAAGAGGGATCTTTCTTCCGAGATTTTTCCAAGCGATCCACTCGGCAACTTGGCCTTGCAGCCACTCCCTCCATTCTATATTTCCAACAGCATAGACAGATAGTCTGGGATTGGGTTGGGGGGTGGCAACCAGGGATAAAAAAAATCATCCACAACTAAAAGGAGGCTACATGGTGAAATTGAGGCTGAAGAAAACTTTTGGCAATTTTTAAAATAAGTTGAGGTTACTATCATGTTTGATGAAGCATTTCTGTAAAATGAGGTAAGTTTTATGTCTAAAACTTGACATTTTCTCATTCAATCTATAAATCAGAGTTACCTTTCCAGTATGGCTCAGTTTTAGAGAGATCTACTCTCCACGTGTATGGCTGTTGCACTGTCTCGGTATCTGCAGCATGGTTCTGAAAATAAAACCAAAAAAAAATTGGCAGTTTTATTCTGGAACATATGTGGTAGAATAATATATAAATATATAATATTAAATATATATGAATATGCTAAGAGATAAGAATGGTCGCTCATGTTCAAACGTAAAGACCAATGATACTGTCTTCATACCAGCAGCTTTCCTCTGGGTTATTTGTTACCTAATACAATGGTCCTGGCAACCACTTCAAGGATTACACTTTATATGAAATTTATTAGGAAACCACTATGTTACACATCACAATTATCAGGTGGGGATGAAAAATATGATCTGTACCATTAACTCTATTCCAGTCAAAGTAAATTCAAGTCAAAAGTATTATTACTCTCTTTCCCCTGCCAGTAATTTCTACATAAAATATTGATTGGCCCACAAAGAAGACCAATATACTTATAGAGGTATGACAAGAAGATGTTGGGGCGGGGGGGGGGGCCATCCACGACTTTCGAAACACCCCCCCATCCAATCTACAACAGTGAACTAAATACAGATTTCTTTAATAAGGTGACTTTTCATTTCCTTCCCTCATCCTCACCTCCGTCTCTCCTGCAGCCTCTTCACCTTCCTCTGTGATTGTACCATCCATTGATGTCCCAGCTTCTGGACTGCTGCCCTCTGCCATTTCGTTTTGGTCCATTCTGTATGATCAACAACAAGAGCATGAACATCTAGGAGAGTGAATGTTTCTTAATTATATTTAAACTTGGGGTGGGGGGTAGGGGGTGGGTGGGGGTGAGGGAAGGGTAACACAAAACTCAACTGGACAATGTAAGAACATATCTGCCGTGCAAAAAGTAAGTAATTTGATGTGAAATAGATGATGTTGGAATATATCTCATTGGGTACTTGGAAGGGACTTTGGAATTTAAACTTTCTCAAGACTGGACTGAGGAGCCAACGTCATCATTGACTTGATGCCCAAGAAGCATTTCAGACATTTAAATATATTTTAATGGTGATTGACTTGAAAAACAAGAATAGGTACACAATTACCATGAGAAACACAGCAACTTTCAATTGATGAGTTTGGGGGGGGGGGGTGTGTGAGGTGGTGGCAGGGATATCCTGCCTCAGGGCCACAGATGGCTTTAATCGGGCTGGCACTGAGCAGATGGGATCAGCTGTACCAATGTGCATCTCATCCCTTAATTATGTAAAACAGTAAGAAAAAGTGGGGTGGGTGATTTGAAGCATCAGCCAATAGCATCTTTTACTTACGGTTGTAATTGACCAATCATGGACACTCTTGCAGATTCAAGGTTTTTTATTTGACCTGTCCTTGTTCTGAAAGCAAGAGAGAAAAAAAAATCCTGCAAACTTCACTGACTACGATAGTTTAGAATACACTAGAATACAATAAGAATAAACTTCAAATCATATCATAGAAACATATCATAGAAACATACTAGTATTTACAAGATCAAACGGCGCCCTCACTCACCCTACCACATCCACTAGTCTGGTGGGAAGACTGTTCATTGAATATTATGGCTTATGTTATTTAAGTTGTCACCACAGGTTTAGTTGCTTATCTGAAGCATACTCACACCCACTCAATGGGGTACCACAGTTTTAGTTGCTTATCTGAAGTACTGTATATATCCACACCCATTCAATTGGGGTATCACAGTTTTAGTTGCATATCTGAAGTATACCCACACCCACTCAATAGGGGTATCACAGTTTTAGTTGCATATCTGAATTATATTCATACACACTCAATGGGATACCATGGTTTTAGTTGCTTATCTGAAGTATACCCACACACACTCAATGGGATACCATGGTTTTAGTTGCTTATCTGAAGTATACCCACACCCACTCAATGGGGTACCACGGTTTTAGTTGCTTATTTGAAGTATACCCACACCCACTCAATGGGGTACCACGGTTTTAGTTGCTTATCTGAAGTATACCCACACCCACTCAATTGGGGTACCACGGTTTTAGTTGCTTATCTGAAGTATACCCACACCCACTCAATGGGGGTACCATGGTTTTAGTTGCTTAACTGAAGTATACTCACACCCACTCGATGGCATACTCTATAGACTGGAATTGTTTTGGTCGTCCTTTCAGAAAACTTTGCATGCTCTGTAATGCCTCTAGAGCACTTCCTGAAAAAGAAAATGCCAACAATAAGTTTGATGAAATCTAGAGGGCGTTGTGGTGAATTGGTTAAGGCAGTGGACTTGTGATCTAAGGATTACAGGTTCGAAGCCTGGCCAGATCATTTAGTTGTGTCCTTGGGCAAGGTGCTTTATCTCCATTGCCTCTCTTCACCCAGGTGTATAAATGGGGACTTGCGAGGTGACTTGTACATATAGTTGCTTGCGCCGGTTTGCGGCTGCACCCTATGGGAAGTCCCCCGGGGGACACATGGCTGTGGTGCACTGTGGTGCCCCAGGAGAGATTGTTTGAATTGTGCACCCTTTGGTGTGTAGGCGTGACAAGTTACCAATGACCAGGGCTAAGTTACACATCCGGGACAGCAAGTTTGCTTATGAGGATGTTCATTAATCAAGAATCAGGACAGCGTTTTATATGATGTGATTGTACATCACACTGCACTGTGTGTTAGGATGTAACTTTGTCACTCTGTCCATGACCGTGTAATATAAATTGTATAGCCCTGAACCTACCTAAGATATCATATGATTGCAACCAGCCCTTCACCAGCCCTTCACCTGCCCTTCACCTGCAAAACCCTTGAGATTTTAAAACCTAATTTAGTTTTCCTGGTGTGAGTTTGTTGGACAAGAGTAACACCTTTAGTTTTTATTTTCCATATCTTTTCGATTAATGGTCCAGTCTTAGTGTACTACCACAAGATTGTAGCATAGTATACAAAATGCAGCATTAAGGTAACTTCAATTAACTGGTTTTAATCACCCAGAGATTAAACATGGTTACGTTGGTGTGGTTACTTCTGTTGCTATTGTGCAGGCAACCCCCCCCATATCCTCCCCCCCCCCTATACCTCCTTCCCATATTATCCTACTCCCTTTTCAAATCTATTCCAAAATATTGTTTAATTGTTATTGTTAATATCTATGACAGTGTGTTACCTTCTCTAACACATCAATTACCACCATACTAGCTAATGAGGGTACCAGGTTATTAGCTGCCCTGTGCAGTACCAACCACATCCTTACTCCACAATTTTTTTTCCAAATCTATTATTAAGGTCGTTATCGTAAATTCCTATGGCATAGAGTCTTACCTTCGACCACATCAATTACCACCATACCGGCTAATGAGGGTACCAGGTTTTTAACTGCACTGTGGATTGCGATCGCACCTCCCATACTGTGCCCTACTAGTATGATAGGCGGAGCTGTTTCATCCTTGTAACGTGTGGAGACGATCTTTCCAATGTCCCTGCGATAAAATTAGGCAGAAAGTCAATAAAATACTTTTCCAAACTGTGATTCATGGAATGATACTTGAATGAATGTTCCAGTTGTATAGTGTGGGCGACTAACAAGGGGCAGCAGAACCTTAATAAAAAAGCAGCATTCCACATTACCAGGTGAAACTGCTCAATCAATAGCTTGCTCATTATTCTATACAAGGTTGTTTTGAAGGCATTAACTCTCTTTTACCAGATGAACTTTCTGATACTCCAAGACATGAAACGCAACTTGTTTGGGAATCTGGCCAAGAAAATTTTGGCCGAAAATGCCTCCCAGATCGCTGGAAATGGCACTTCCCAGGCATAGCAAGTTGCATCTAAGCATTTTCTATTTTGAAATTACTAGCAATATCATGAAAACGTACACAAAAAAAATATGCTCAAGGGGGTGGGGGCGGTCGCCCCCTTCGCCCCTCCCCCCCCTTGGCTACTCGCCTGCTGACATATTTAGGATGAATATCTACTGCAGTCTTCCTCTTACCTGGCTAGTCTATCTGCTGATATATCATCTTCCTCACTTGTTTTTGTGTTTCCATGACCTCTGACATCAACAGCTAATGTTCTGCATTTCACCAATTTAGTCAAAGTAGCCTGTAAATTTGAAGAAATTAAACTTGAGCCATAGTGTACTGGATGATCCACATATCATCAGTTCATTTTGACTTGTGTCACCTGAATTCTATAGAGTAATTCAGTTGGTGAAGCTGGCAACCTAAATGTTTTCATGAGCTGGAGGAAATCGCTCATTGTTGCAACAGATAACATTCAATGACTGGCTGAAACATCTGGTGGTGTAGAATTTCATTTCATCAATTGAACTTTTGTTTTAATGAACGAAGAATAATTATGAAAAACTATTGATAAAGTGCTCACATGTACAAATAAAAATTTAATATAAATGTACACAAAAGGTACTTACAGACAAGACTGCCCAGGTCAGACCAGAGAAACCACCACCATGAATCATGAAAACCACAGGACCTTCACTGCCACACTCATATATATGGAAGATGTGTTAATCCATTAAGGACAATAGAAACATAAATTTGAGTGAAATTGAAACAGGAAAATGTCAAAGTTATTATTGAAAATTTAACAAATCATTTTCTGGCATGATCACTTATCTTCTTATGTTTTTTGGGGGGGAGAGGGGAGGGGGTGTGTTTAAAAGTCATTCAGGTTTTTTCCTTACTATTACTTAGCCAAAATTTAAGATATAAAGGTTCTATACACAAGTACCTTGAAAAGGACATGCAGGTGGACTACCTTTCAAGTTAGAACCAATATGCATCTAGGACCAATTTTATTACTAACAGTTAACCTCATAATACGAACAAGAAAGATGCTGTTAACGATAGCCAGTAGTACTTGAATCTGTTAAATGTATACCAGTGACAGGAAAGTTATAAACAAATTTAAAAAGAGGAAAGATGTTAACTATTTTGCTAATGGTCCTTTTTCATCCTGGGATGCTTGGAGCCTACATGCAAGTAGTTTGAAACATTCTAACAAATACTTAGGAAAATACAGATGACCCTTCTTTAAATAGTAAAAGTATGGATATGTCATCATCATCAACTTTTAAGTCTTTGGCTGAGGAGAAATAGTCACTCCAAGGGAGCAGGCTATAGTCCTTTCTTCTACTTTGCGGTCCTTTTCGTTTCTTTCTGTGAAAATGAAAGCAAACAGTAACATAAGACAAAAATGATAATTGGTCAAAGGGACAACTTTCAAACAAAGCATAATCACTCAACTACTAACTAAAAAAGGAATACCGAAGTATAACAATGTGTCACAAATTTACTGAAAATAAGGAGGGCTCTGCCCATACCCTTCTACCCTTATGCTATGCCACTGAAAAGGGGATACAAAAATTAACTTTAATCTTTTTAACTTCAAACTAAATTACTCAGGAAAACACTTACTGCAGACACAGTATTGAGTTCGCATTAAATCTTGGGGTTAGTACATTATGATGGAAAACAAACTCAGGCTATGTTAAGTAAGATACAGTTATTCAGGTCCACATCCCATCAATACCATTAGGTTGCATAACATTTAACATTTTTAATATTTCTAGGCCTACGGTACATGTATTGTAAATGTACGTTACAGTAGTGATACTGCATGAGTCAGATGGTGTTGGTGTTTGCTAAAACTCATACTAACACAAGCTTAGAGTCTAGCCTCTAGGCTACCAACTGTTAATTTGTACAGTATGTGGTTAGCCTAGCAAATTTCCGATGCATTTCAATTTAAAGGATAGGCCTAAGTTGCCAATTTTCAATGAAAGCAGAACTTAGGTTAGGTTGAATATGGCCTTAAATGCCTAGCATACCTTCCAGGTACTCCAGGAGGTGGCATCGGAGGCAGTGTACTTCCCAACGATTTCATCAGTAACTTTCTCTCCAAAGATGACATTATGAATATGAAGTCTAACTCTCAACATTGCCTAAGTTATACTATAAACTGTAAAACTATATTGCTTTGCACCTAAAACCCCCAGTTTTAATTCATATTGTGGCTTATTCAATCTACAGCAACTCTCTAACGTCTAAGTGGGGTTAGGCCTAGGCTATTCGAGTTAACAACATTCAACTACACCTGTCACTGGTTAGCAACAGTATTGTACATTACAGCACTGTAATCAAATTTTAGTGCTAGTGAGCACGGAATGGTGTTTCCCCATTTTGTTTGGGAACTGACAAATAAGGCAGACATTTGCCAACGAATATCTAACCAAATTTAATTCAGGTCATCTTACGGACTTAATATCATTATATAAAATTATGAAAACATTTTTCTCTGAATATAAACAATAACATGTTATGAAAGAAGAACTAACCGTAACTTATGGACTCTTCTAAATATATTACAGGTAATAAAAAATTGTGTTTCCTTTAGTGAAACACTCCGCACTCCATCAGTTGGATACCGATAATCCTGAGGCTGAAGTGTTTTTCAAAACGCTCGAGTTGATTTTAAGATATTCAAGTATGAATATTCCTTATAATAACGTTATTTGTTTCTTTTTAAGCTCTTAGTTGTATATAGCTTATAGTATGAAATTAAATTAAGAAGAAAGGGCCTTAATTTTGGCTCGTAAAGTTGATGTGTTCCTTTCTGTAGCGGTCGACTACGTTAACTTATCACTACTAGTACTACTTTTGCGAAATGCCTGTCATTGTCACAAATATCACTATGCTCAGGTAATGCAAAGCCAAAGCTTCTTATTGTATGAACTACAAATGTTTTGTAAAGAACTGTAATTTTGTCATCTAAGGTTTGTATAACTGAAGACAATGCCAAATTCTTTCCTGCTCCAGCCAAATTCTATCCGTCTCCATCATCCTAATCATTTCAATGTACCTAATCAGTTCGGTAACCAATTCTGTGCCTCAAAACACACAGCTGGCAAAACTTTTGTTTTCCGCTGACAAATTTGGTGTGCGGAAAGCACCGTTTTTTTTTGTCAGCGGAAAGTACCGTTAGCGGAGAAGAACGGCACCCGGCTTGGCTATAGTAGGCTATTTCACCGTTCACTGAAAATAATCATTGTTTCTTTCCTTATTTCCTAGAACAGTTAAAAGAAAGAAAAGGATAGTTTAGAGTACAATATGAACCAAGGTGCAATGGAAAATGCTGTACAACAGCAGGTCTTGAAGGCCACCGAGGTGATAGAGAACCAGCTGGATGCTGAGATTGCAAAGTTAGACCACATGGACCGTGACGAGATGGACATACTACGACAGAAGCGGTTAGATGCTCTTAAAAAGGGCCAAGAACAGAAGCGGGAGTGGCTAGCAATAGGCCACGGCACCTACACAGAGGTTCCTGGGGAAAAGGAATTCTTCCAGGAATGTAAAAAAAGCAAAAAAGTTGTCTGTCATTTCTATAGAGAAAGCACATTCAGATGCAAGATTGTGGACAAACATATGAACATTTTAGCGAATAAGCACATCGAGACAAGGTTTTTGAAAATCGATGCAGAGAAGTCGCCATTCCTCACCGAGAAACTGAAGATCACTGTACTTCCAACTTTAGCATTGATCCTCGAAGGGAAAACTAAGGATTATGTCGTAGGGTGAGTGCTCATACGATATGACATTGTAAATTACTCTCTCTCTATCTAAGCTATGACTTTCTCTTACTGACAAAAATGAGCTAATTTTTTTGATTCTCAAAATTCAATATTTTCAAAGTTCAAATCATTTCCCGTTTTACTACAGATTTGGTGATCTTGGTGGGACTGATGATTTTCCTACGGAGATGCTGGAGTGGCGGTTGGGATGTGGTGGAGTTATAGATTACAGTGGCAATCTCTCTGAACCGCCGGTGGCAGGCAAGCCCAAAGCTAATCTGCTAGGACCGAAAAGCAAGAAAATCATCCGAGGGAGGGATTATGACGAGGATTCAGACTCAGATTTGGACTGAATTTTACTTTCCACGAGGCATGAAGATGGTACTACAACATGCGTGCCATGCAATGCTTTGTGAGCAGAGTAAGATGAGTATGGGAAGGGATGAGCTGGCTAGTTCAGCACTCAGCGATAGTGTTATCTTCTGAAGCAAATAGTGATGGTTAATGTTTATTGCAATTCCATTACCTTCTCTCTCTCTCTCAGGAGGGACTGGTGAACCACCCATGTTTGTACCCTAGTCTTGGTTCTGTGACTGAAGTTCCGTGACTCAATTAATGTGTGGTGTCTTTGAAATTAATTGATGTGGAAAATCAAGCAGTGGACAGATCCATATAAAGAAATAAATTGGAAGAATGATTTTGTCTGAAGTAGTAATAAAATCAACAACCATTGATATACTACAATCCAAAAGAGGGATTTCACTGCTTCCAGTTAGTTGTAAACTTAGGACCTCCCCAATCACTATTCGTTAAGGTAAGCACCCAGGTTTATAGTTATTGTAATCACCTATTGTAAGGTAAAAATATGCTAATCAGATGCAGTTTTGGTAACATTCCTGGTTCACTTAAACTCGTTCAGTGTGCATTATCAAAGTTTTACTGTAGGCGAAAGGGACTATAAATACAAATAAACATAGCTTTATATTGATCAGGACAACCAATAAACGGCTACTTCAGTTCCATAGGCTTTACTCTTTGCAAAAAACCAGGGACTGAAAATGCCCTGGATGTTGTGATTGAATGTTTATCAATGAAGCTACTGCTTGAAATGATTTGCTAGTCTTTGGAAGCTCTTCAGCATATCCTGCCAATTTGAGGATCATTAATTATGCTTGGAAAATAATGAACATAAAGATAATGCTACTCAGCTCATTTTGTAATAAATTAGTCCAAGATTCCCTTGTTTGTAATAATGTTTTCATAAATGATAACACCTTTGTAGAAAGAAGTATATCACATTCCCAAGTTAAGTTTTCATAATTTGTTTGAAGTGTTATTTATTAGTAAGGACTTACATTTTACCAGACATTGTAATATAATGTCTTCCATAAAAATTCAAATATAAAATGTAGGAGTGTAATTGTATAAAAGTGTGAAGTTTTTGCAGTTGTTTGTCAATAAATGAGAGCTGTCATTGTGAACACAATCTGGTTGTTTTCTTTTCACTTTTTGTCATAAAAATTAATCGAATCACAAAACATCGAGGCCCTTTTCTGACAATTACTGTCCTCTTTTAAATCCTACAAATCATTCCAGTAGATTTTGATAGTAATTTTAACTTCAAGTTAGTTTTTACATATCCTCACAGGTTATTCCAGAAATAATGTATGTAACATCAGGTTATTATCCATATCCCATTTAAAATTAATCTTTTCAATATTTTCTGTGGAATAACATTATCTTCATCTTCGGTGACAAAAAGTTGACACGACCACATCTCAGTGCTATGGAGAACAAATCCTTGAAGACTCACCCCAAACCGCGTGCCGCGCTCTGAAAAAGTTAACTTTCCGTTGCTTGCAAGTGAAGTTTCCTTCTTGTCGCTACAAAATGCAGACAGCAATGAAACGTGATACCTTGTTATCTTTTATCTAGACCTGAGATGCCCATCGCTGCTAGCCTGCTATGTACACTGTGTTGTGGGTATTGACCATAGCTTTATGTATTAACTGTACACTAGTGTCTAATTACCGACCTTAGCAAGCTGTGTGTGTATTCTCTGGGATCGATGGTGGTGTCTAACACTTCTGTTACACCTCATTCGAAACTAGGTCAGATTACTGGCATGAGACATTTCTTTGTGCGCGAGTCTTCACACCCTTTAATAGCAGGGACATCAGAAAATGTCACATAGTTGGAGCCACTGTGTATGGAATTTATATGTTCATTAGTTAGAAATAGATCAAAATATTTGTGAAATGCTAATTCAAAAAAATTCAAAAAAGAACCACAATGCAGTCCTAACAATGAGTTCTGTCATCTTAACACAAGAAGAAAACCAAATTTGATAGTAATGTCTCAAATATTTTATTTTTTCTTTCCCAGTCTTGTGTTAAGAACATAGCAAGGAATTTTAAGTCTCTACCTCTCTTGCTCTTAGTGGAATTTCATTCCATTGTATACCTCTTTTCACACTTTCAAATACTGTTGATAAATTCTCTTCTTTATAAACTGAATATGTCCCCTGAAACTGTCTTTCAGAATTATTGTGATGTCATCATCACACACATGCTCTTTGGTAATAATTGTCAGTTGAACTGATTCTTTTCTGACCAAATTACTTCAGCTTTGATTCACATGATACATCTTTTAGCTACCATCTTAGCTCAACAAAAAATTGAAATACATACTTCTGCAATTACAAGTAAACTGTTCAACAGATTCCCACTAAAGAATTAAATTTCAAGTCACAGACCACTTGGCTTTTTTCCAGATTCACACAAGACTCCTAAATATTACAATGTCTGCTTTCCAAGTCTTTCACATGAAACGATGATGCTTGTTTTCTGGTCACTTTGACAAACTGACCAACACCTATTAAATCCAACATTGTCAATGACATGATCAGCTTGTCATGTTTCTAGTATGAATTATAAAGCACCATTGTGGCTTCGTTACATTCAACTAGTCTACCAAAATGACGGACGTATGTTGATAATCCAAGCCTGTTGAATATGCAAATATGAAGCATACAGCCATCTATAAAAAGAAGTAGTGAAATGTGGTTCCCCTTATCAAATGTAGAATCAATGAAATCATTTGATCCCACCTGGATAGAAATTAAAACCTCACACCATCAGTGCCGGTATCCTTTCAGAGACAGGCTGACCAATCAGAAGTCACAGTGCATCTGCTTCTTAATTAAGAATGCATCAGAAAGGTCCCCCTCCCTGAATTGAATGTGCTCGGACTTTCACATGAAAATTGTTTGGACACATCAAGCCTTATCCCTAGGAATACATTTTAAATCATGCGATAAAGAATCCACTCTCTGAGTCTGTGTCTATTATAATATTGAATGAGTTTTCATTTGGTTCTTCATTGTTCCTCTTTCACATCTCACGACTAATTGCAAGTTATCACGATATTTCAATCAATGCCCTCCTCTCTCCGTTGGACTTCGGTCTCTAATCCTCTTTGTCATAAAGGCTAAAGAGTTTGGCTAACTCACTGAGGTCACTGTACTGTTTGCCTTCTTTGATGACCTGTGAGAAAGAAACAAGAGGAATAAGGATGTGTAAAATAAACTACTTTAATTTGTGTGAATTTGTAGGAGTGCAGTCATGTTATTTCTGTAAATGCTAGGCCAGAATTTATAACAAATTAAACTGAAAACGAACGAGACACAAAAACTGTTGTAAAGAGTTTGGGACATGAGAGTGATCAGAAATAATTTGTAAGTAGAACAGTCGATCAATAACCAAGAGGGAGGAAACTAACCCTTCTGGCAATTGGCATTCTGTTGAAGACATTCCATAACACGATACCGACGACTGTTTCATCCTTCATGTAAAACACCACTCCTTTTCCGTAATCCTCTGTCGAGCTCTGAACTGGTGGCTCAGCGGTGGATGTTGTTGGAGCTTGACTTGGGGCAGCCTATAAATAATAAGATTAAATCAGAGAACAAGAAATATTAACCATGACTGAACTGAAGGCACCATTGGTGAAATAGCCTTTGAAGTTGATATCTCTCACTTCTCCTTTCCTTGCCCCAGCCTATCAAACAGGGGTGAGCCTGGGTTAAAAAAAAATCACAGAACTTTGCAAAAATTGCGGTATAGGCTCCAGTTTGCATATGCTACAGTGTGTTAGGATAATAGTTTTTGTCCCAAAGGTAGAAAAGAAATCACATAATTCTTTCCTTTCTGTTACAAGTGGCATGCTAAAACCCTGTTTGATACATATTTGTTAATTAAATTCACAAACTATGGAGGAAGAATCAAACTAATAGCTCACCTCCTCTGTGGTTGATCGTATACTCTCCCCTGTGGCCTCTACAACTGCTTTTGGAGTGTCCTTCTCTGTGGCTTTAGCAAAGACACCGACTGTCTCTAAACTAGAATCTACGATTCCAATAGCTTCGTAGCCTACATTAGGACCGAGGTCACTCCTTGATGAAGAACAGGGGGGTGGAAAAAAATGAAGGAGATAAAATCAGAGGTATCCAAAAACTGATAACATTATAATAAACGATTTCGTGCCAACATCAAATCGCTTTTCCTTTTGTAAAACATCTTTGCAGAATAATTCTTGAATACGGTTAGCAATGTTTTTTCCACCTGTATATTGGGCCGACTGAATTAGCCTTTGACCATTCTTGAAGAGGTTCATTATTAACTTACCAAAACATTGATTGATGCCAATAAGGTTTGGCAGCTCCTGTCATGTTTTCCCCAGCTAATCTTCCGCTGACAACCGCATGGTCGTGGTGCTCCACTCGACGACGACCCAATTTCATGTCATAGAAACAGGACGCATCTCCTGCCTGATGGAGTGAACGTTTTTAAGACGAATAGTTGCATATAATAAGCAGTACCTACTACTTGCGGATGAAAATCCTGTAGGGGTACAACTGGGTGTAAAACATAGAAATGGCAAATAAACATTTTACGAGGGACATCGTTTCTTGGGTGTTTAATCAGCAGTTAGATTCAGTTAAGATTTTAGGTTGATGTTGGGTGGAGCCCACACGTCCATGGTTTTGCCAAAGTTGGATGAATTGTGTCATCACTACTCACTGGCGGATCCAAGGGGGGGGCCAAGGGGGGCCATGGCCCCCCCCCCAAAGGTGAGCCAAAAAGTGTTTCCGAACATCCGCTAAATCATATGATTGGAAATTTAAAAAATCGAGAGGAATAGCAGTGGTAGACTAGTCTAAACCTTTTCGTTTTCTGGTTTAAAATTAAATGCAGAGCTCCCAACTGACCCGCAATTCGCGGGAATTAGACCCGGCACCCAAACCCGCTGACCCGCACAAGCGTCTGAAAAACCCGCATTGTAATTGTCAAGTATACATAAAAAAAATTGCATCAATTTTTGACTTAGCAACCATCATTTCTTTAGCATTTAGCATAATAGAGTATAAAACCTCCTTTACAGCATCATTTGAACCTCAAATTAGCCTATATTTCTTTTCATTGGGGCTAGCAGCGAACATTTTCATGCCACGGGAAAGAATGAATTATCACCTACTATTCAATTTATTGATGTTACACACAAAAAAATGCATATTTCTCAGAAAATTTGGGGTGACAAAAGCCTTTCTAAGTGCCACCATTTTACATGTAGGCATCACCAGGATTCCAAAAAAAAAATCAAAAGGGGAGGGGGACACCCCCTCCCCTTATACCCTTCCCCCAGGACGGCGATTCGTGGCATGGACCAGCATTTGCCTTCTCAAGAGTTGGGAGCTATGTAAATGTATGCATGGGCGGCGATCCTGTGGGGGGAGGGGGGATATATCCCCCATGAAAATGGGTGGAGGGGATGTAATACACCATATACCCCCCCCCCACCAAATGCCAGGGATAAGAATATTTTCATGCCTACATTTATGTATCATCGTGAATGTACGGCTCTTTTTTAGCTTCATTTCTTGCCTACCATAAACGCAGTGCGATCTTTTCAAATAAACTGTCTTTGTCTTTATCACGGTATTGATATAGTACATATGCACCCTCATAGTATTCATATAGGCCCTATAGTAGGCCTACACACGTACATGTTCCCTCGAACAGCTGAGAATCTCATGTTACCAGGGTAATGCTTAATACACGTTTCACCTGGATGCCCTAGCAATCGGTACCTAGGAATGTAATTATGTGTAATTGTGTATTGCATGTGTATAGGCCTATAATAGCCTGCATGAGGCCATTTTCTTCATCGAATAATATAAAAGAGCTCTCGAACATTCTAACGTAGCGCCTGAAACAAGATTGACAGGGGCAATTTTCCCAAAATAACACCCGAAATTCAAAAAAAAGTATTTTGGATCCTGATTATGAGATATTTCGGACATGATATCCCTATTTTAAAGTTGGGTATATGCCGCTTGGAAACCTTGGGAAGTGCCGTTTCCTGCCATCTAGAGGGTTTGTAAATCCCCAAATTTTCTTGTACGCTTAGCGCCAACTCATGGTGGCGCTACGCTTAGAGAGTCAACAAGGTCATATCCCCCCCCACTCGGAAGTACGAATCGCCGCCCATGAATGTATGAGCATGAGGATTTACAGTTTAACACAATTTTGCAGTTACAGGCTGGTTGTAAGAAATTTATAACCTATGAGAAATAAAATTTCTTGAGAAAGATGATCCCAACTTTGTTTTATAAATATTTTAGAAAATTACACCTGGGAAACATTTTTTTAGAAGTAAATTAACATCACCATTGTACACTTTTGTCGCACCAAATTGCATCTGAGGGCATTCAGCAATAGAAAATTTTCCAAAGGGGAGGGGGGCACCCCCTCCCCTTAGACCCCTCCCCCATATCTCTCTAATGCCACTTTGGCCCCTCCCAAACAAAGGCCCTGGATCCGCCAGTGTCACTACTGAAACTAGTTCATGTACAAATTGAAACAAGGTTTATATGTTTGCATCTTCACAGCAATAAACGTAAAGTTGATGGGAGGATTAAATATCACTATGGCAACATAACATTGGTTCTACTTACCACCCATACGTCTCGCCGTGCTTCCAGCTCGGCATTGACCCTGTAACCACCTAACCTGTCGTCCACTTCTAGACCTGATGTAATACTGAGGGCGGTGTTTGGTTCGAGACCAACTGCGACTACTACATGATCGGCAAGAACCTATTGCGGGAAAGAGAGAAATCAGAACTACAGAATGAAATGTTTCCCCGAAAGGTAATGAGGGCAGTATTGAAGAACATAGCATGCATTGACTCTGAATGTGTGACCTGATTATTTCACTTTCACTTTGGCTTCGGCTTTGAGTACAACGTTTCTGTATGCTGCCGTGTTGGACGAATCTAACCCTAATGGTAACTACAGAATTTGCGATCCTTGTTACAATCATTGCCGAGTTTGCAATGCGCAGTCCCCCTCACAATTCTGCAAGGTCGGTAAGAGTGACTCCTAGATTTTCCTTTCGGTAAACTATAAAAGGATCAATTCTATTTAACCAAGCGGAATGTCTTTCTTCTTCCCTTACAGCAGTTAATAATTATTGCAAGCCACAAAATTCTTGGCTCAGGACAGGATACTTTTACTAAGAAGCTCCTTCGTCATCAGGAAAGTGACAGAAAATTCTGCTTTAAATTTGATGTGACAACAACAAATTTCACTGAGAGGTTGAGATCATCAAAGAGATTGACATAAAGGAGCAATCCCCCACAGTTACCCTGACAACCAGATATGTGTTGAGAACACATGGTCTATAACCCCAAATGGTCTAATTTTTGTGACAATCTGAAATGTTCAGATACTAATGGGCCAAACGAGTCACTGCTAAAAGATAGTAACAGCATGTCCAATATTAAGATACTGACCTCTGCACCGTTGCTTAAGGTCAAGGCTACTTGGTTACTGTCTGTGTTCAACGAAGCAGATTTCAAGACGACACCAGTGATGACATCGACACCCTCTGGACACAAAACAAAATATTATCATATTTAATATCTTTTAGTAAATTCAATCCCACCACCTAAATGAACTAAAAAAATACTTTCATTGGAGAAAATGTGAGTCGTAACTTCAAAAAAAATAATTTGTCAAATGTGATATGCACACTTATCTTTGCATTGTTGACTAATGAATCATAAATATATAAAACTTTTCACCAAAGGGACATGGAAACCATATAGAGCATATAGTTGGTCCTAAGAGGCAGCTTACAGTTCTTTTGGGGTTTCATTCTGTGCCAATCTCATGAGTTAAGGGGGAGGGGGACAGGGTTCTTGATGGGAACAAAATCAAATGTGAAAAGCCCTGAAAATAGTTCCTACACATTACAAAGTATATTACACATGGAAGGCTTAGCCTTTGAAGACATTTTTGTCAGGAATTAAAGTTAACTTCTTTCAAATGTTAAACAGAAAAATTAAAATTCTGCCACGAATTCATGTATCAGATTGTAATGGATTATCATGATGTGAGATATGATATGACATGAAAGGTCATTTGGGAATAAACATACATGTAACTAGAGGTTTCATTGGAAACAAAACGCCCTTCCACTTTATAATACTCATTTTTACCCATCCCACCGCCGCCATCATACAATTGTTATTATTGTATACATTGTCAAGCCACCTACATAATCAATGGCCACTCACAGTGCATTGTGTACATTAATATTGTCAGCAGGATTACTCAGTCACAGAGAAGAAGTACAATCTAAGAATAAGGGAGCTGGAACATAGCGAGTTTTGTCTTTGGTCACATCCATTTTAATTCCTTTAATCTCAATATCTCTTCTTTAACATGAGTTCCGGCCAACCTCATGACACTAAGGGTCATCTCTCTCATGCATCACAAGAGGGTCATCCCCCTCATCCCTCACTAGAGGGTGCCAACCTCATGCATCACTAGAGGGTGCCAACCTCATGATACTAAGGGTCAGCTCTCTCATGCATCACTACAGGGTTCATCTCCCTCATGTATCACTAGAGGTCATGTAGTCATACAGCAGCATACTGACTTACCACTCTCAACTTTATTCGTCGTCCACTTGCTCAGATACTCTGGCAGTACTCGACCCATATTTCCTGTAAAGAGTGAAGTATCACAGACACACAGTTAACTTCTGCCATACATCATGTTTAGATAGATAATATATATATATACATCATACACAGAGTTGAAACCTGTTTTTCACTGTTGAAACCTGTTTCTAGGACTTCAATTTGAAGTCCTGACCTGTCTTGAGTCCTTTTCATGACCCAAATTTAGTCAGTTATTTGTGTCACTAAACAGTCTCCATGGGACAATGATGTTACTAATTATTTTTTTAGTCCTCGGAGAAGTGGTGTCTTTAAGTCCTGACAGGTTACAAGGTTGGGCATAAACTCTAATTCAGTGTCTTCAAACCTATGGTCTGCACATTATATTAGAACACATCGATGCAAATCAGTATCTTCAAACAGATGGTCAGTTTGTTATACCAAACACATCAATGCTAATTCAGTGTCTTCAAACACTTGGTCTGTAGATAATACCAAACACATCAATGCTAATTCAGTGTCTTCAAACCCTTGGTCTGTAGATAATACCAAACACATCAATGCTAATTCAGCGTCTTCAAACCTATGGTCAGTACGTTGTACCAAACACATCAATGCTTTTCAGTATCTTCAAACCTATGGTCAGTACGTTATACCAAACACATCAATGCTAATTCAGTATCTTCAAACCTATGGTCAGTACGTTGTACCAAACACATCAATGCTTTTCAGTATCTTCAAACCTATGGTCAGTACGTTATACCAAACACATCAATGCTAATTCAGTTTCTTCAAACCTATGGTCAGTACATTATACTTAAACACATCAATGCTACTTCAGTATCTTCAAGTCTATGGTCTGTACATTATACCAAACACATCAATGCTAATTTAGTATCTTCAAACCTATGGTCTGTACGTTATACCAAACACATCAATGCTAAATCAGTATCTTCAAACCTATGGTCTCTATGTTATACCAAGCACATCAACACAAAAATCAATTTCAGACAAGTTTTCATGCTGATCTGCATAATATAGATCTGTATTACACACAGCCAAACAATACTATTTGTTTTCAATTCTGTTTTGTTCGTTTTCTGTTGTTCGGAAAAGTCATCTGACCCATTCACTTCCATACCAACGTTGACCTCTTAGTACACAAAGATGATGGCTCAACTCCAAAGGTCATTTATTGTGTCATTTATTGTGGTCAAAAGGTTATTGTGGTCAAAGGTCATTTATTGTGTTTCCTTGTACTTATATAAGCGCCTATTAATAAGAACTTTGAAAATGCCACATAAGCTATGAATAGGAGAAGCAAATTTTTTCGGCATAATTTTATTCCGTCAAGGTCTCTTAGAAATTGTATTAACAGATTTTCAAGAAGATGTTAAGAACAGAAAATCCCCACCTGCTTCTGGAAAGAACTGTGTGACTTTAGCTCCAATTTCTTTGCCTGGAGAAAAAAAAGGAAAGCAAACATATTCTTGCACCTTTTGTGTTTCATTACAACAATAAGTTAGTACATCATTTGCCGACAGTTTCATCATAGTTTACTCGAATAATTAGCGTCTTGTCCTTTTAAAGATATGCTATGAAGTAAGTGTTCTCATCCAATATGTTAATTTTTTATACCCAGTTTTGGGGAGGGTAGGGGGGAGGGGAATTCGGTACTGATGTTTACAGTTACATAACATCATGAGGTCAGAAGAAACACTGTCGGTAATACAACAAACCAAGGATATGTTTTGTCATCATGTACTTGAGTGTTTGGTGATTTAATACTTTGCAAACACAACCGGCCATTTTAAGGAACCTACAATGTCAATATTACATTCAGTCTGTTCATATTCTTCCAGGGTAGACTATAAACAATTATAATAATAATCATAATAATAATAATTAGCAGTTATTTTTACGACGCTTAAGGGACCACAAATGTGCCAGGGAGTAACCCGCAAGGGCTTATGGATGACAACTTACACATCGGGTGGCTTCCAATTCAACATTTTAACTCAAATTTGGAATTTTTCAATTTAGAAAGTCATTTCAGATAAGAAAACGGTAGATTGCTCTTGGATGAAAACCCCACCTATGACCTGGCCGGGTATCGAACCCAGAACCTCCCGATTGCTAATAATAAGCAGTATACACTTTGCAAAGTTGTTGTAGTTAGAGGCATTCTGAATGAAGATAAAGGTCCGTAAAATTGAGGTTTACAAAACTTGAACTTCATATTTCACGACAGACAGTGACGAAATATCAATGTTTTGAACAACATCATATTTAACTAATAATCTATGTTGGAGTGTACTTAACCTTCTGCATGTGAAAACTATACCTTGCAATACAAAATAGGAAGAAGGGTGTGTAGAGGAGGGGAGGGGGTGGGGAGGGCAGGGGTAGTTATTATGCTATATACCTACATTTAGAATGCAACAAATCTATCCTTAGGCAAAGTGAGAATATATATGATTGAAACACTTACAGATCCACTTATTTTGAGCAAAAACAGGTAACTTTTTGAGCATACTGATTAAATCCCCGAAAAAGACAAGAGTTGAGGAAGAAAAGTAACAGACCTCTTTTCCCGAGAGCGCACGCCAACTCACTGCCAAGAAATCCTCCCCCAATGATTGCTACCGATTTCGCTGTCTGAGTGGCCTCGTCCAGACGTTTGAAATCCTTTATCTGATCGAGAAAAGAGACCGGAGAGATTGTTGATTAGCTGGAACAACATTCATTTGTGCATATCTGTAGATGGTACCCACAAACATTATGATAATAAAGTCAACCACATCACATTTCATTTTTTATTAGTCTCATCGAGTGTCTGATGAGCATGAGATACATATGTTAGGTGTACCTTAAAGCACTGTACTGTGTCTTATTACATTGGTCTTCAAGGCACAAAATGAAATGGAATTAACCAGGGATGAGCCTGGGGTCAAGAAAAATCCCGGAACTTTGCCAACATTGCGGTATAGGCTCCAGTTTGCGTATGCTACAGTGTGTTAGGATAAGTTTTGTCCCTCTGCAGGTTGGATATCCATAGGTAATGAAAAACATACGAAAGAAGGATCAAATGATACAACGCTGTTGTTAGAAATTCACGGAAATTGAGAGGTGTTAATCTCGGAGGTAGAAAAGAAATCACTGATATTCCACGAATTCGCGGAAAAAGCTCATGTCTGATTAACGTACGGCTTCGTATTGCAAAAGAATTGCATCTATTTGTTTGTCTTCTTAGTGGAGATGTCACTCATATGTACTTGTTCATTTCAAACATCACTGTCTTACTGGGACAATTATATTTAACAGTTAAACAAACTCTTCTCTATCTAAAGTGACATTAATAAACCGACATCAGTCACTGATAGTTCACATATGGGTTGCTTACTGGACAGACATGAAGTTCTTAACATCTCAAATTCTTTCCTCTCGAAGTGTTTCTAGGGATTGGAAGTACTTCTAAAAGTTGTTCTTATGACTAAACTGAAAAGTAAGAACTTTGTATGACATCTTACATTCCTAAATAGAGTGACCCTTTCCATAACATCACTTCCAGCTTTTTCTATTTCAGGTAGATTCCTAGGGTTGCCCCCTGAAAGAAAACAATAAACACAGAATATGATAACACATTATTTACCAACATGATGAGTAGTTCTGTCTAATTAGACAACAAACTAAGCCCACTCACTAGCTGGTTTATGCTTTGCTCAGATATAGTTTAGTTGAAGAAATTCAATGTTAAACTCATTACTCTAAGGACATTTAACCTCCACCCCCATCAGCCGTGAGCATAAATAAGCAAAATCCATGTAAGACACACACACACACACGCACACATGTTTGTATTACATTCAGACCCCATTGTATTTTCCATTGTTCAAATCCACGTACCCTAACCTTAACAATACCCCATACAATAGAGTTCTTCCGAGGATGTGGTGATTCTTTAGAAATCACAACCGAGGACCTGAAATTCTTTTGTTCAAGTCCTCGGTCAGATAGCAAAACAAACGCACACACACAGAGGAATGGACATATATGGGTCATCGCAACCACACAAAAGTCTCACACTGTTGGAGAGGTATCAAAACAACAAATCCAAGATTCCAACATCATTTTTTTGGCAAGAAAAGCAAAATTACGACTACTTTAATACTCAAGTCAAGATTGATATTAAAATTGATTACCTGTGGCTATGAGGCACTTGTCATAAGTAATTTTAGTTCCATCGTCTAACGTGACAGTCTTTTTGTGGACGTCTAACCTGACGACCTGCAAAACATGAAGCAAAGAGCAGAATGGAATAGACTGACAATCTGCAGCCATTAGATAGGGGTTAGATAGGGTTAGAGCAGAATGGCTATATATGCAGCCAATCAGAGACTCTGAATGTGAAATATAAACTATTACAAATATAAACTATTACAGAATGCCATGATGATCATACAAACCATTCCCAACAGTTTCCCAGCTGGTCATGGTGCTGTTTTTGGTATTTATTTAAATTGAAATGTCATTTCTCTGAGATATGTGTAACATGTTTCCACACAAACTTGAAATATCACTTAAATAAGAAAAATGAGACAGATAACTTGTTCCCTTTTTACAAGAACCACTCTTGAGAACTACTTCATATAAATCTCACGAAAACATAGCAAAGATCAATTTTAGTAAATAGCAGGGAGGATGCATGTCAAGTATTTGAGATTTTTAAAGAAATACAGGCCTCAAAGTTTGAGTTATCCACTGGCTAAATGCCAGTGGATATTGTTGTTGCCAGTAGACATTGCTGTTTGCCAGTAGACATTAAGACACATTAAGACATTTAAACACATGGGTAACAATCGCCAGTCAACGAATTGGCATGATTTCCATACCTACCATAAACCCTGTATTACTGTTAACTATCATCACATATAAGGTCTGTACAGTACATAATGCATGCTGTAAATTTAGAGCCAGTAGATTTTTTTAAGCATTGCCTATATTTTTTTATGCAAGTGACGACAAAATTCCCAAATTCTAGGCCTGAAATGAGACAAGAAAATAAACTAAATTGCAAATCACTGCCCAACGTATCACATCGTACCTGGTGACCAGATAATACAGCAACTCCTCCCTTTTCTTTTATCGGCAGCTCTGACGGTTTACAGTAAAAAGAATCTGGTTCGAAGAAGACACTGCAAAAGACGCAAAAAATTGGCAAAATTATCAACAGGGCTTAAACTTATAAAAACGGGGGAAATTAACATCTGGCATGAAGATGATAATACTGTTGGTTGAGCTTCATAGACTGAGGACTAGAAGCTACACCTACTATAGGGACATCATTCCATACTTCAGTCAGATTCATAGACTGGGGCTAGAAGCTACACCTACTATAGGGACATCATTCCATACTTCAGTCAGATTCATAGACTGGGGCTAGAAGCTACACCTACTATAGGGACATAATTCCATACTTCAGTCAGATTCATAGACTGGGGGCTAGAAGCTAATTCCATACTTCGACCAGATTCATAGACTGGGGACTAGAAGCTACACCTACTATAGGGACATAATTCCATACTTCGACCAGATTCATAGACTGGGGACTAGAAGCTACACCTACTATAAAGACATAATTCCATACTTCGACCAGATTCATAGACTGAGGACTAGAAGCTACACCTACTATAGGGACATCATTCCATACTTCAGTCAGATTCATAGACTGGGGCTAGAAGCTACACCTACTATAGGGACATAATTCCATACTTCAGTCAGATTCATAGACTGAGGACTAGAAGCTACACCTACTATAGGGACATCATTCCATACTTCAGTCAGATTCATAGACTGGGGGCTAGAAGCTACACCTATAGGGACATCATTCCATACTTCAGTCAGATTCATAGACTGGGGGACTAGAAGCTACACCTACTATAGGGACATTATTCCATACTTCAGTCAGATTCATAGACTGGGGGCTAGAAGCTACACCTACTATAGGGACATCATTCCATACTTCAGTCAGATTCATAGACTGGGGGCTAGAAGCTACACCTACTATAGGGACATCATTCCATACTTCAGTCAGATTCATAGACTGGGGGCTAGAAGCTACACCTACTATAGGGACATCATTCCATACTTCAGTCAGATTCATAGACTGGGGGCTAGAAGCTACACCTACTATAGGGACATCATTCCATACTTCAGTCAGATTCATAGACTGGGGGCTAGAAGCTACACCTACTATAGGGACATCATTCCATACTTCAGTCAGATTCATAGACTGGGGGCTAGAAGCTACACCTACTATAGGGACATCATTCCATACTTCAGTCAGATTCATAGACTGGGGGCTAGAAGCTACACCTACAAAAGGAGCATAATTTCATACTTTTCTTTGCAGAATCCTTACATAAAGCTGAGAGCCTTTCACTAATGGATACTTGAGAAGCACTGCCAGCTTCTTCTTCAAAGTGATCCTCATGTTAGGGGGCCATGTTCACACATGGCATTATATTTATACTTCAAAACATTAAACAAAACATACACCAGCAGAATAGATTGTTTTACATTAATTATTCCACTAATCAGCAAATAGACATTAGACAATCACACTGAAAAAAAAGAATAAGTAAACTAACTCAAAGATATAGATAAAATCAAGACATTTTAAACAAAAGTATACCTAGCGATGTTGCATACATACCTTCTCTCCTTGCCATTCCACTGCTGGAATTTCAAGTCGTTAACCTTCTCCTTGTCATCGCTGAACCAAAGTTCCTTTGAAAGAGGTGGACGCATGTAGGGTAGAAAATCTTCCTCTCCGATGACCAGAATCTAAATGGCAAACAAAGTCAAAAAGTTTGTCATATTTTGCCATTTATCAGTAAAATGACTGATATGAGCAATTTCCCCTTCCTCAGTCTAAACATGGTGGATTAACTCTGTGGCAATTCTACTGGTCCCACAGGTGGGAAGAGCCAAGCTCCCTCCCTAGTTTTGCTTTTCATTTACACCCCAGCCAGCATATCTTTATCGAACAGGAAGATACCAAAAACATATCGAGTAAAATTACACACGTCATGGAAGGAAGGAACTATCAGGATTGTGTTGATCAAATTTTCTGGTGTAGGCTCCACCACTCAGCAAGCATTTTCACACAAGACTTTCATGAAACAATTCTGTTCGCTGGTGATAATTTGTAATTCTACAGCTTGATCAAAGACATGATAGTCTAACTAAATGCATGGTACTGCCCTGATCTACTTCCTAGCTGTAGTTTTATCCGTTGTCTGCTGCACTCTATAAGGTCTTGCAGAAACATTTACATTCTCCAGCACACTAGAGGTAGTACACAGGTCTGGTAACTGAGCAACTCAGCACCTTGAAAATCTCAAGCAAACAATCTAGGACTTTGTTTGGGTGACTTTTCTTAATAAGTACTTATTCGGAAGATTACTGCCCAAAAAAGCTTACCTTTGCTGTAGAATCGTTAGCCCTGATGGCTCGGAATGCTGCAAAGGATGCAGTCCCAGCTCCAATTAGGAGGTAGGGAGCATGACCTGGAATGGTGGGTAGTTCAACAGGCTCTGATACAAACGGAACAAAAAATAAATCGATCGATCAATTGGTAAATCAATCAATCATGAAAAGAATAGTATCATAAAAAAAATTATTTTCAAACTTCAATTTCTCTTTACCTGTAAATTCATAGGATTATATGCTTCGATGAAATGTTTTTTTTGTGCAAGTTTCAGGTCATGTACAATTAATGTGAATAATTAAATCCATGAATTAGCCAATCAATTCATCATTCAACACATTGAAAAGAGGTCCCATGAGAACCAATGATAAAAGTATACAAGAAATTTTCCTAGTAGTCTACTAGAAAGTTTAAAATACTGGAAAAAACTAGATCATTTACAGGGGTAATACAGAGGAGCTTAATTTTGAAACCCACCGGAGGCTGATGACGATGCGGCCTGAGATGCAGCTTCATCTTCTGAAGCTGGGGGATTTCCCTCCGTCGAAGCTAGTGGTACATCTTTCTCTGTGTCTGCGACTACAGATTTGGAGAGTACACTCTTGTCAGGTGTGTTGTTAAATACTATGTAACCATTGCTGTAAACCTGTCAAGAGTAGATGTGAAGAAGGGGTCAGACTAGTAATTATGCAAGAGAGAGGTGGAGAGAGAGATGCTGAGCCAACATGTCAGGAAATAGAACAAAGTATAGGGTGGTGTCATGATTTAGGAATGTATCAAGAAAAGTTTGGAATTCGAGACAACTTGACACAAAACAGACAAGAGAAAACATGGAACTAACTCAAGTTGGAAGCTGACTCTTTTAGAATAAGTTATCTAGAAAAAGACAATCTTTTGTCTATTTGACACTTGTCATTCTTGCATGATATCATACAGTACCATTTCATTCCATATTAAGCTTTGATTTTGATAAGATAGAAACAGACTCAGACAATTCTTTTACTTATCATTCACTGCGTAATTTAGGAAATTATGCAATAAAAAAATGGACATCCCGCTCTGATCCCTGGTCGGAATTTCAACTTTCATCTTGGTATGTAATAAACCACGAGAACTGTAATGACGAGACAACAGCATTGAGGACCTACTTTGTGATCTACCTCATCTTCCACTTAACGGTGGAGTAGGTTACTACTGTCTGCCACATCGACAATTGAATTAGGAACACATGAAAGAGTACCATATTTTTGCTTTTCAAAACCTTATAGGAAACTGTTCACCAGTAATTCAGGGATGTTTAGTCTTCCTGCTACCTGGGGAATAGGTTGCTGTTGTCTTGTTATTAATGTTCTTTATTCTTTGCTTCCTGGCTTTGTATTTCTCTGATTATGATCTTCAATAACTATTATCAGATTTATTGTTCTTTCAGGCAAATGAGCTCAGTTTTAAACAACAGGAAAGTCACTGAAGCCTCTTTCACACTGAAGGTGTTTTGAAATCTCTTAAATCACAATAAAGATGCTTACTTTCTTTGATTTTTTTGATACTATAAATTCAATTCCATTCAAATAAATTCAAATTCAAATAAATTCAATTCAATTCAAACTATAGGTTTAAAGATAAAGAACAATCCACCTGTTTACAGCCAGCTTACGTGTTTGGGAAATCATGTCACCTAGCTGACTGTATAGTGACATGATACATCTTTTTCACTGATTAATACTCACAAATGTTCCGAGTCCAACAAATGCAGCCGCACCGCCCACCAGCCAAAGGGTTCCTTTAGTTCCTATCCCTTCGGAACTCTCTACCGCCATTTGACGGACAGTCTGTCCAAGGAGGATACTGCCTGTATTAAAATAATTCATTGTGAGAGAAAATTGCTTATTTGATATTTTGCACCCCCCTTAAATAAATCCTTGTTTATGTCAAATAAGATATCAGATGAGATAATCAGAAGTGAAAGCATACAGAAAATCAAATCTCCTTTTAAGTACTAATACAGTGCATTCTTCTTAAGTTTATAGGCTTCTTGCTAGCACATTCTGTATCTTAATTACAAACTTTGATAAATCTGGTCACCAAACATTGCACATGGGGCACTATATATTGTAGGTACTATGCAAGCTTTTTGCACTTACTATTAAAGGACTTTAGCCAACATAGTATTGCCGGGCAATAACACCCATGGTGCCTAGCCTAATTAGTCAGAATACCTAAGCTACTATGGGAATTCCCTGTGGTGATACTAATGTACTGTATTTACTCTATGACCAGGCCGGGTAATCTCATCTTTATTTGCGTTTTCGACAGTTGTACAATTTAGAAATTGCCACACGGGTTCTTTTTCGATTGCATGAGTTAATACTGTAAGTTTTTAAGTTGTGTGGCAAATGCCGTAGGATGCTTTGAGAATCTCCCATTCCCAATGATACTACTAGTAGTATAGTAAAGGCTTTATAATTGACGTACCTTCGTAATTGACGCACCTTCAAATATTACTAGCACCGATACAGCAGGCAACCTAAACTTTTTGCAGTGAAGCAGAGTTACATATTTCTAGAGTTTGAATCCATTTCAGGTATGTGCTGATTAAATTGTGGTTTTTTTTAAAGCTATTAACACCCTTCCCCAGTTTTGCACACAGTTTTGCCATTTGGAAATCTTTACTCGGACCTAAAATAACCAAAATAAGCTCAACATTGATACAACTACTCTCTGAGACCTGACCTGTCTGAGCTTAGAGGCTCAGAGCGTAGCATATATCATCCAGAATCAATGGATGTATACTTACACAAAAGTTACTGTTAGTTTATCGACGAAAGTGCCAATTTCGAGGTATGAAAGAACTTGACATGACAGACATTTTGTGGTCAAATTCTGCTCAATTGTATGTTGTGCAGGCACAAAACAACAACTATTTTGAGATCATTACATTTCTGAGGAACTACACATATGAAAAACGCATACAGTTGAGTGATTTGGAGCATTTCCTTGATAGACAACGTTGATCAAACCCTTAAGTGCGTTAATTATGAGCCTACCAATGCTACAACTTGTACAAGTACAACTAGGCCTAGGCCCTAGTTAGTATTACCAAGCTTAGGCTAGGTCCTGTATATAGTTACGTTAGGCTAGCAAAACAAGGCTGACCGAATTTTGACATAACCTCGACAAAATCGGAATTAAAAATCAGCAGACTAATCAAATCTACGCTAAGCTTATATTACCATTTTTATGACGGGACTGTCGTGTCGCACGTCGGGATAGTGGTCTCACAGACCTCAAAATGGTTCGGTACATGACGGAAGGTTTTTTTTTCACGGACGACACATGGAAGCAGTAGCTGACCATAAAGTAACTTCGTATTATACCTAAGGATATATGCTAGATGACTGTTGCAGGTGGCATATAAGAGGCTATATCCACCCGCCCGAATGTTCTCCTATCTCAGGAAAAGTGCCAAATGGCAGCAGGAGAACATCATTTTTGACCTGTTATCAATCATGATCTGTCTTTTTGTGGCTTGCATGTTGAAGAGCATAAATGGAACTACATGTGGTGCAAAAATTGGGTCAATTGCGGCAATGTTAGTCCCCTTTAGGCCTCCCAGGAGCAGCGTACGAAAATTGTTTACTACTGAGTAAAGAGGTTTGGTTACAAGTGGCGAAAACTTCCGGCTCGGATAGCAAAAAATCTGCACGGTCATGATACGGAAAATTGATGATGCCATGAAAGGCTAACTCGTCAGCTATCCGGTGATGATCAGCGTTTAGCTAGTGAGAACTTCTATCTTGACTTAGAGACTACATTACTTTTGTGATATAGTGTGTAATGGGCGTATGCTACCTGCAGTGCTTTTTGGCACTTTTCCTGAAGGAGAACATTCGGGCGGATGAATAAAGACTCTAATAGGGGTATGCCACCTTAAGTGTTACCCATAGAAATTGAAGTAGGGAAAAAGACGTCATGCGACATATACTGAAGCCACCCATCCTACTTGTGACGCTTTGCTTGTACGCCAAGAAGGTACTGGCGTGCTATTCAAACACTATACATCTTTGACATAACTAAAGTGATAAAGTTGACATAAATCAATCGAAATGTTGATATCGTGTGCCGCATTTTGGTGCCAAAATCGTCAAAAATGTGGCAGTGGACTGTAGTTTCACAGGTTACTCTTAGGAAGTGATAGTATAAGCAATTACATAGGAATATAATTACTTTACAAGTGTCGTCTGCTTAGCTGCTGTATTGTTATTCACTGGACCCTGGATATAGTTAGCCTAGGCCCTTAGACCGACTACGGCTGTCCTTTCGGATGCGATATGACTAAAGCCTAATGACAAAAATTATAACCTCCTCATTTTACTTAAAACTGTATCCCTAACGATAGATCCACATGCCAGAATAACATGGGATGACGGTTATGATGTTCTGGGCTTATCACTAACAATTTACCACTAAAGGAAAATAAGCTACTACTCACTTTGCAACACTTTGAACTGAGAACTGCATGGACAGACTAATATTGAAGTACTACACAAAAGTAGGTGTGTGTGAGGGAGGTGGGAGGAGGGGTCGGGAGGAGGGAGGGTTGCTTTTTCACGGCATTTTTCAAGGACAACTTTGAAACTATTTGAGAGGAGCACTAAAATAATACAAGCAAGAAAATGTTTGCCATGTGCCTGTCACAAACCGGAAATGACACTTTCCAGACAACAAAAAAAGTTGCACAAAACACTCCAATTACTATAGTCATTAGAGGCGAAAAAAGTTGGTTCTTAAGTCAGGAGTATAGTACTTAACACTCTGGTCGCCAAAACATGTTTCTGTTGTGCAAAGTACACCTACTCTTCGAAAAAGCCGGTAAAATCAAATTCAGTTTCAAACTCGAATGCACAATGTATGTATGAAGACGCACACATAATCTGGCTTTTTGCCGTACAACGCAAAGCGCCCTCACGTTTTTCAAGGCGTTACTGCTTAAATACACTGCGATACACTGTGTTAGTTTTCTTCTTAGTTCAATTTCTATGGTGTTATCACAACGTAATCAGGGGTAGACCCAGTAAGGTGCGCCCGGTATAGGGTGGGCAAGTAGAGTAATTGGTAACTTCGGAAAGGGAAGTGGCAATGAAAGGGGCATGGAAAGGTAAGTTAAAGGGGTGTGAAGAGGAACCTTTAAGGGCAGAGGTGGTGGGGACCGGGGCGGGGGACAAACTTCGAAGCCCAGTGGGACATATGACGTTGATCCACATAAAAAAAAACACCCTTTGAACATTCTGTACCACAAATTCCAATGTTTGCCATCATGTAACTTTCATTTAACTGAAGCGAACCTCAGATAGCGGGAGATAATACCGAATTTTAAGTTTCTCTGTTTCTATCTCGTTATAAGTGATCGACGAGGGCTGCTCAATATAGACTGAACGATCAATTGCTTAATCAATTGAAGGATAATATAGGGTTATAATATAACCAATAGAATGTGTCATATATTGCCTAGGTCCCTCATTGGTCAAGCATGGTCACACACTCACACGTTTGCAAACCAAATTTCCAATTAGTACACTAAGTAAATGCAATATCAACTATAAATCAATTGAAAGAACAATTACAAAAAGTCTAACAAATGCATGTGAGATAACAACTCACATTTAAAACCTTATCAAAGCAGTAATAATAACTTTTTGAAACAAATATGGAAATACATATACAAATATGGAAATAAAAATATGGAAATACATAGATCTTTCTCTTAAAACATGATATATCCAAACTTCGTCGGCGAAATACGGTACCTAAACTGACTTTTTTTTTTGTGAGTTTGGCACAAGTTCATTCACGCTTCAATCTAACACAATGTGAGTCAATAAATAAACCCTCATCCCATAACAATGTAGTAAACAGCGACTTCCTGTCCTATAATCTCTTGATCGCACTGAGTGGAACACAGAAAACTTAAGTGAAGTCTTAATCTTGGAATATAATTCAGTCATGTACAAAAACGTATGGATATAACTCCAAAAATATCACTAACCGTCCAGGCAAACCTATAGTATTTGACGGCTTAACCACTTGTATCGTCACTCGACACCAAAGGCAAAAATTGAAGATGGTAACATCAACCTACATCCATGATGGAATAATCCCACCAACATGACATTGACGAAACCAACACATACAAAAAAAATAATGTCACGTGAAAAGCACAACTAAAAAAGTAAAATAATCAACCAAGCAATGCAGGGCTCGTGACGATAATATGCCATTCAAAACCAAATGTAAACACATATGACCCGTGCCGATCGTATCAACGTATCTTCAACAAGATACACCTCAATTAAATGGCACATTGGATGAAAATACATAACATTTGTTAGTGTTCAATATATTCCATACAACTACATTCGGAAAAGAAAAACAACTAATTTGTATATGAAAACAGGTACGGTATGCTATAATAATAACAACAACAATAACAACAATAATAATATAATAATAATAACATGCAGTTCTTATAAAGCGTAAAAACATTAAAAACATTGTAAAGATTATAAAGATTAAAAAGATTAAAAACGTTAAAAACGTTATAAACGTTACAAACATTAAAAATATTAAAATCATTTAAAACCATCATAATGCAACGATTATATACAATATTGGAATACATATTTTTGAGATTGTTTATTATCTTTATGTACGCTTCTTTACCGAGTTAAGCAAATAATGAGGAGACTTCCCTACAGCTCATCCTCTGTTCCAGCCTTCTCATCTTCGTCTTTCAATGAAATCGGCATCAATTTCATTGAGTTTCTGTGATTATCTGGCGAGAATCAATAACAAGTTTATGATTGAGCGACGAGGATTTGGAAACTCAAACATATACCGTATATATCTATAACTCAAAATTATCTGATTGGTTTTGGGGATTAGATAGCAGTCTCGGAGGTGGGAGGGGGTTATGTAACCTGTTAAACCTTCCTGGTTTATTGGTGCGGCCGTATCAAGAAAGACATCGGGACATAAACCATTTCTATTAGTCTGTCATGTGTATTATTATCAAAGTTCGTAAGCAAGTGTTTTGGGAACATGTTTTGTAAAATGGCCGACGGATGGATTATCGACGTTGGTACGCCGTTGATCCTGAACTTGAAGATAATTTTCGCCCAAAAGGTTTACCATCTCCTAATTCAATCCAGATTCACCCCAAGATACCTCTTGTAAAGTTGAATAACAACGATAAAGCGGCCAATGCTTCTATGACGTTTGATGGCTAATACGTGCTATATAAAAACCTAGCAACTTAATCTCTTTAATTAAAATTCAAAAGCAAATTGATGCAGCTTCAATGAAGAATTTACCTGCTGTTGTTTTCATCTCATTGTCCTGATCTCTGGTCCTTAGCGCAGTGTCAACGAGAAAGAAGACTACACCAGTCCCAATTAACACTACTGCATTGCCGAAAAAGAGGGCACGAGGTCCAAATTGATCGTATATATAACCTCCAAGAAAATTACCGAGTATGAATCCTATATTCACAAATACAAATCAAAATATATGGTATACAATCAACATTTCAATAGTTAGGTTCGACCATAGAAATCAATTTCAATGGTTTCGACACATCATAAGTACATCTTATGTTTGCACAGTGGATACTAAAGCCATGATGTATCTCGAACACTGTTGTCCGGGATCGAAGGGGTGGAGAGGACCCAAAAGGATTGGGGCTGCTATAGTTGGTACGAGTCTACGGTATGCCGACTGCAATAACAACTACGCGTTATCAAAGGTATACTGCATTTAATTCAATTTTCAGAGATGCCATTACTTCATTCTATACCGTACCTACACGAAGGGATTCAACGAGTGCTGCATATTAAGACAATGCCACAATTTTTCCCCGAGGGGCGAGCCAGGCTCTGTGCCTTTTGAAGGATATAAAAACAAGCATTTATGACAGTTCCATATACTAACACTGTATGTTATTGAAAATCAAAAGCTAATGATGTATTATGATCACTTTGATCTTACCGATTCCGAAATGTGAGCTTGATTTGATGGACTGTAACGTTGCAGACATACCAACTGGGGCAATTTGGTTCGCATACATCGTAAACCCTGGCCAACCAATTCCAAAGGTGATACCGTTAAGGAGTTGGACCGGGAGTACCGCCCAAGGGTTTCGTATGATGGCGTAAAGGATGAACCTTATAGCATAGGCGAGGAGGGTCAAATAGACGACGCCTTGGTAACGGATTTTTGAGATGATCGAGCCGGAGCAATAGAGTATCGGCATCTCCGCGATCGTCGTGACCAGCATCGACAACCCTAGCAGAGTGATTGATGCCCCGAGCTCCGTCTGCCAGTAGATCATCACAAACGAATAGGACATTCCTAGTGAAGCCCCTTGAACAGCAACCACCAGAATAAACACCATTACTCTCGGTTGTAGAGAAACACGGAGAAGATCCTTAGTCAAGTTTCGAGGTTGTTGATGTTCAGGGAAATGGATGTAACATGAAGTCAAGAGCATCAACAACATTGCAGCCGCAAAGATGATAAAGAGGGGTTCATATCTCAGTTCTGACGAGTGAGTAGCCTTCGTGATAACATCAACTGCGAGACCTCCTAGAAATGATACGCAACCCCATCCCACAGCACCCCAAACCCGCTGCTTTCCGTATCGGTCTTCTCTCTCTCCCAAGAGATCCATGATAGTTGCGTCGACGAAGGATAAAACGTTACAATCGAACGAATTACTTGCAAACACCAGAACGAATAAAATAAAAAAGATGGCACGGGAGCTTGTTTCCGTCTTCATGACGTGTTTCAATTCACACTGACAACAAACTAATTGTTCTAAACACCCTATCTCCTTGAGATGGACACCGATGTTGGAACCTTCCCCAGACTGCAAATTCTGCTCCGGAAACCAATCCCCGTTGGTAGGTGACAAACAGGCCATGATTTTCAGATGTTGTAATTTTGGATCTGTAGCATTAGTTGATTCTTCATCGACATTACAAGTGGCGCAGTTCCATCTGCTCGAGTCGTTAGTACAAATACCAATGGTTTGAACGCTTCGGGGTGGCAATACGGTGGTGCATATGTCCAGACACTCCATCGACTTAAATGAATATGTATTATTGACGTCATCAATCCCGTATCTACCGAAGTTTTGATCATCGCGACACGTCGGATATTCGCCGTGTGACGGTAAGTCTGAAGTACAATTAGACGAACCCACTACCGTCGTTTCTGTAAAGGGCCGAGCTATGTAAGGTACGAACATGAACGAGAAGTAGCAGATACCGGTTCCGACGATACCGACATTTAAGGCCAGGCGATGTCTGCTGAATTTGTCTGCGCATGCGCCCCATATTGGACTGAACGCAAGCGCGAGGATAGGATCAATGCCTCGCAAAATACCGACCTGCCAAACTGTGACTCCAAGAGAGACGAAGTAGACAGGAAGATAAGGGAAAACGCAGGCCAATCCTGTCAAATTAAAATGATACAATGTATGACGTTACAATAACTAACATGAGAATGTTTGTTCAGGGAATGGGGAGTCGGTGCAGGGGGGGGGGACCTTACAAGCCATGCAGGAAACGTGAAGTTTTAATGGTGACGCCATAAACAGGGTATAATGCATGCCCTCAAAAATTCAATAGAGTAATACTGACGAATTCAAAGAACATTTAAATATAAAATAGCTTTCATTCCCCCTTGAATCTTACTTTTACCGTGGATTTAAAAATAAAATATGAAACGGGTGTTGCTTTAGAGTGTCCTCGTTAACAGCTAACCCGTTCAGTAGTTATAACTGTAGCCAATCAATTAAAGCAGTCCCCTCCACACAGACCCGTGGAGAACACATGCAAAACAATGATATAACACAGAGTGTATAGTATTATAGTACTTAAGGTACTTAGTAATGGAACGGAATTTACTACCTGCGAAATAAAACAAATAGCTCAATTTTAGAGGTAGGAGTGCCTCGTTCACTTTGAAAGGTGCCATCTTGCCTTATTCGCGATGTTAGCTGCTCCACTAAAACAGATAAAAGAATGTTAAAGAGATACGTTTATCCACTGGTACAGAAGCTGCAAATGACTATACTTCGGTAGAGACCTATACCCACCTACCCTCCCCAACATATGTCTGGGAAAGTTTTCTTCACGCAAGGGGGTGGGGGGGGGGGGAAGAAGCTACTTGTTTTCTTATCAATATCAATTCAGTTGGGTTATCCATCCCTTTCAAGGCACATGTAAGAACGTGGTTTATGACATTTTCTTTGTTTCAGCCAATGGGGAGAGCTCTAGCTTTTAAGTCTCAAAACGACGCACAATGTCAGGAAAATTGTTATTATGCTAGTGGTTGAAGTGGGGTGATTGATGTACGCGGTGGGTGGCTGGGTTGATACGGGCCGTGGTGGGATTGGTGGTGGATACTATGTGTTAGATGTTAGAGGTTTAGGTCCCCTTTATACTGACTAACAGAACTGTGTCTATGTACATTTTGCCAGATGGTCACGTGTTAAGATGGTGCGACAAAGTGGACCTTACTTATTTAAATGGCTGGTACTGCGATTAAATGATAAATCGACTATGAAAATTGTTACCAGGAAAAGCAAGAGAGGAGTCATTAAGTGTCAGATGAACACCATGTGTGGCCTAAAGGCACCATTTGCCCCCTCCCCTTAATTTAAGTTCAGTGTGATCACAGCCGGAAAGTACGAAGTTGGTATATCTGGCTCAAAAGTTGTCAGAGAGCCTCTTTGATCTCACCTGCTTTTCGAGATTTAAATTTGATCTTTGATGATTGCTACGAAGTAGTACTAAGCCAAAAGTAGTATTAATTAGATGGATCTTCCAACTCAAATGACTTATTTGTCTACCAGTATGCCAAATTACACATGTTGGAGTTTTATTACGACTTTCTCTCTATATTTTATTATATAAGTAAATTGGAGTACGTGGAAATGGACACTGATTCGGCGGATATTTCCATCACTGGTAACAGTCTATAGAGGAGATTTTGAAACCGAACATGAATGAAACATTTCGCAACGAAAAACATTTCTGGTTTCCACATGATGATACTGAATAAAACAAAATGTTTGATAAACGAACCCCTCTATTGTTTGAAGGGACGGAAGACTCGAGCACAAAGAAACGTCTGATGCCGGTAATCTGACCTAGTTTAGAATGAGGTGTAACAGAAGTGTTAGACACCACCATCGATCCCAGAAAATACAGAAACAGCTTGCTACCGTCGGTAATTAGACACTAGTGTACAGTCAGTACATACAGCTACGGTCAATACCCACAACACAGTGTACATATAGCAGCGAGGACATCTCAGGTCTAGATAAAAGATAACAAGGTATCACGTTTCATTACTGTCTGCATTTTGTTGCGACGAGAAAAAAACTTCACTTGCAAGCAACAGAAAGTTAACTTTTTCAGATGGCGGTTTGGGGCGAGTCTTCAATGCATTTAAGGTAGAATAGCAAGGTGATGGTATTGTTGCCTTTTCCAGTAAAATGTATTACTGTTTCGGTAGGGTCAAGAGAGATATATTTAGTTGCAAAGGGGTATTAAATAATATACAAAAAAAAAACAGAATCGATGAGAAAATGTATAAAAGAGGTTCTTACAACAAAATAAACAAAAACTGGGGAGAATAAAGGTTTTCAAGTGATAGAGAATCACGTATATACATACAAGCTCAGAGAGGATGCTTTCACTTACTCTTACCCGAGGAGAAATGTTTAAGAAGACGGTGTTACGACTACATATATTGATATTTAGTGAATATTATGCAGCATGGAATAAATGTTTTAATGTTTTCTCCTGTTTCGTGTGATTGCATAGGCGTAGGAGGCGGGGGGCTGAGGGGCTGCAGCCCCCCCCCCCCGGGCAATATGCTGAGAATTTTTCGGGCACCTACTGAAAGAAATATAATTTGCAATGTGTTTTTCAATGGTTAAACTGATATTATTATCATCATTATTATTGTACCGACTTCCCCAATAATTATAACCAATATGGAAGGGTGATAATAGACGGCAAATAAGTCGTTACAGCCCCCCCCCCCCCATAAATCAAATTGGTCTCCTATACGTCTATGTGTGCTTGTGCATATTTTGTATAACTCTACACTCTAGCTGTCAACTAAGTTTATTCACCGATCTATATGTTATGTGAATACTTCTATTTGTACAGTTATAAGCTTTTAAGGTTTTATGTTTTATTTTACGTTAACTTATAGTGTACATTTTCTCTTTTATATGGCTAATGTACCGATGATTATAATTCATTGTTGATTGAAAAAACGTTTTGTTTTCGTTTTTAAATGATTTACCACATTTTGTGACTTAATTTTTTAATATTTACGAAATGTTTTCTCATCCTGCACTCTTTTAAATTTCATCTGAAGACATATTTTATAAAGTGTGATAACGGGTTAAGAGAACATTAGAATATCAACGGTTTTAACCCTACATCGCAGTACTATACTGGTAAGGCAAATGTACTCTGTAATCGAAAATGTATTGGCGGAATACTTTTCACTGTTGTTTAGTGCTTTTCTTTCTGTTGACGTATAACTTTCTGACACGTTGTAAAATAATTATCCTGAAATAAAATTTAACATAACTGTGGCATGAAACTTTGCTTGTTCAATAATTTCTTGAAAGTAAACTTTAAATGGAAGATATATGTTTAAAATGTCAAACAACTTTATCTCAACAGTTTTGTTTAATCTGTTTTGTTTTGCGTTTGTCTTGTATTATCAATTATGAATTTTAATAAGCTATTATTATTATTTTCACTTAAATAGGATAAAGCCATGTAGACAAAAAATTAATAATAATGAAAGCAATGAGTGGTGATGAATATGAAGGAAAACCTAAAATGATATAAAAATAGGTATTACATTGTTCGAACCTCTTATAGTGATGTCAACACCGAACCCTACACGAAGGACGCCCAACTTTTCCACCTCCGCCTCCGCTATTTGGCGACCGTGACTAAAAATCTACTTGCCAAATTTCACTCGCCAATGTGACTGCACTCATGCAGATACATGGTGCTACGTAAATTGCACATTGGAAAATTGTATTCTGTGCAGTATGACTTTTAACCTATTTTCATCAAAAGTAAGTGTTTAACAAAGTAAAACATGTCGCAGAATCATAAAAAATAAGTAGCTAGGCCTACTGTTATGTCTCAAACAATTAAATATAAAACATCTTCAAAAATACCTACGAAGATGAGGAAGCTAGTATACACTAGGCATATACTACGCAGTAGCTACATCATTGTGCGAGTCCTAAGCCTATACAGTACCTCACTGCTACTTTGCACCGCTCCTCGATTAGAGCGACTTCGCCGATTTGCCAATTACTTATCTTGTCTTTAGCTGCAGATTGGTGCGCGAAAAATATCGCTGTTACTCCACTATACACTGCCTAAATCAAAGCGATCTTTAACGCAATGAAAATATGAGGTTGTAAGAGCATCTACCTTCCAAGACAAAATCCTAGCAGCAGCAACAACAGCAAACTTGTCTCAAAACTCGTTAAATTAATCTCGACAATTGCGAAATACGACGGAAAACTCCCAATAGCACAGCTGTATGTACAACTGAGTATACAGCCTTTTGCACGTACTGTATTAGCGAAAGTATACGCACCTTAGTCGACGTGCTGAAGCCTATGAGAATTCGTTCGCGAAATTTTATTTGATTCTACGGAAGCACATATCCAATTGCCAACAGCCTCCTATTCTTATGAGCTTTGACCTCCACAAAAAAACCAATGTGCTTCATGTACTGAACGTTACACAACTACATACTAAATATTTAAAAGTATATCATCGTACCTTGAATTTGTAAAAGTTCAGCGGCGGTGCCATGTTCAATTAGTACTGACTGACTGCACTGACTACTGTATAACTGACTTGAACGAACTTGCACTCTTTGTTTCACAAAGAAATGCTTGATTATTCTGATTATTTTGATTATTATTCAAATTAATAACAACATTCTTGCCATGTTCTATAACTCTATTTTTTGTGGTGTTTGGCAGTATAATTTGGTTTCATGGGGAGGCAACGTCAGGAAGGAAGATGCACATCGTGTTGGTGTTCTGATCAGACAGGCAAGTCGTATCATTGGGGACAGTCAGCCAACCTTCGCCTCGTCCTATCAAAGTGCATTCGGCATTGCACAGCTGAAGTTTTGGCAAGCCATGTTCCAGATATATAAAAGATTGCATAATTATCATGTGGTTTCCATTCATTCAGTGAACTTGGCTATAGTAGCAGCAAAGTTATAGATGGTAAATCAATTAATATAATGGGACACACATAATTTGTTCCCGCTAGCATTAGGGTGGAACTGGTTTCATAACATCAGCAAAGGAGTCAATTTACAGGCTTTCGAATTGTATTTTCCTTTCTACAAATAACAGAGTCCTGTACAAGGGAAGGGAGTGGACCGTAGGCATCTGACTAAACAAACTATAAGCTGGGCAAGTCCTGCATATTTCATGGTAATTATGAACACTATAGGAGGCGGACACATGAAGATACAGAGCACAGTGCTAAGGGCAGAACCAAAATGTCTGTATAATCTACAGAACTGTCACAGTGTTGTTAAAGTTAATAACAGGCTATTAATGGTGCAAAGGTCATGTTCTTCTGATGGAACAAGTAATATTAAACTATAAAACACCTACAAAATAAAATACCTACAAGTAGCTTGCCATTACTGTAATACAAGGATCATGTGTATCAATGGAAGTAGTATACTGTTATACTGTTGGGGTTCATTGAGGTTTTCCTTCATCTGCTCTAACTATACTGTTATATCTAAATTTCTGATTGCTAATGGCAGTTAGAACAAACCAGCCTCCTATACTGATTTTCATTTGTAAGGGATTGGATTGGAGTAAGTAAAATGACAGTCTTGAATATGATGATATGATAACAATAAACTTCACTTACACTTTTGCTGTGCATATTTAAAGGCATTGAAGACTCGCCCCAAACCGCGGTCTGAAAAAGTTAACTTTCCGTCGCTTGCAAGAGAAAGTTTTTTTCTTGTCGCTACAAAATGCAGACAGTAATGAAACGTGATACCTTATTTGTCTTTTATCTAGACCTGAGATGTCCATCGCTACTATGTACACTGCGTTGTGGGTATTGACCGTAGCTGTATGTATTGACTGTACACTAGTGTCTAAGTACCGAGAGTAGCAAGCTGTGTGTGTATTTTCTGGGATCGATGGTGGTGTTTAACACTTCTGTTACACCTCGTTCGAAACTAGGTCAGATTACCGGCATGAGACGTTTCTTTGTTACGTGAGTCTTCACATTCTTTAAAGGTAGAGAATCAAACAGAAGACCTTGAGCCCAGATAAACAATTACTGCAGTACCGTACAAAATGTAAGCATTCATGAAAGGTGAAATGTAGTTTGTGCAGTTAATTTGAAATTGTAAAGTATATGAAAGGAGCAAACTTAACTTGATTTCCTTCATCTTTGTATGAGGTAATAGGCTCTCAATATTATGCTCTTCCAATCTCTATTTTTTACAAAAGTGGATGCTTCTTTTGACACATCTGACACTGTAACTTTCCGGGCACTTTTCATCAGTCTTATCTCTGTCTTGAAAAATTCTTTTACTATGCCTGATTCTTTATCACTCCAAAAACTTCTTCCACCTGTCAAAAAGTAAAAATGTATGTATCTATGTTTTGTATGTATGTATGTATTTTAGATCCTCCTGCAAGCAGGACTCGCGAAGAAGCCTCATTGGCTTATCAAAGCCGCAAGCTGACAGAAGTCAGTCTCTTACATTCATATTTAACGTCCATGATTATGAATTGTCAATTGTCAACAACTCTTTAACTGGACGACATATACATTAATCTTGGAGTGACTCGAACCGGGGACCTTATGATTGGAAGGCACCGGCGTTAACCACTGAGCTAACACTCCTTGACTATTGCTTCAAAATCATTAATCAATCCTTCTTTAAGTGCTAAAATATGTTTTGTTTGCCCCCTCAGACACACACCCGGCCCCCTAACTTACAAATGACTTTGTGTAAACAAAACAAACAAAAAACGAAATTTCTTGATATTGGATGGTTTTTGTCACCATTTATGTAGGGGTGGGGGGTAGGGGAGAGGGCGCATGGCACTGTGATTGCCCAGTTCCGCTAAAAAAAATGAAGGAAATCAGTCCATCCAATCAGCAAATATGAAATAATGCAACTAAAACAAATAGAGCACCTTGAATTGAATTATTTGAATATGTAGCACAAGCATTATTTTCCCACTTTCAGTTTACTCATTTGAAACATGAAATTTGACATCTCTACCAATATTTTTGAAAATATACTTTTTCTTCCTCATACATCCTAACTATGATATAAAACGTAAAAAAAAAGAAGAGTAACAATTAAATAAAAATTGCCCTAAAATAAACCATAAACTGCATACTTTTCTAAGCACTACAGGAAAGCATGATGCACACTATTTGAACCACGTTTTTCACATATTTTCAATTTTTTTGTTTCGATATTTTATTTGAAGAAAGTAACTTTAGAAATAGTCTCCTTTTCTAAAAACAGACATACTTTTGTTGTGTTGTTGGGGTTTCGTAGTTTCAGATTAAAAAGTTGGTACTGACATCCTATACACATCAACATACGTATGAGTATTTATTTGATTCATGATAGGTTCAAGTTCAAGGCCAAGGTGAGTTTCATGGGGATTCTGAACACGCACTGACAGCCCCACGATCCACATTTTAGAGACAGCTGTGTGAGGTCGTGATTTAAATTAAAGCAGCAGGGGCTTGACTTTACCATTTACGTGTGCATGTACCGCAGCACACCGGGTGTGTACCCGGTGGTATAGGGGAGTTGATTCATGGAGTCTTGCATGGTGGTATTGCTACCTTAAAGTATCGTATCAATAGTACTAGATTGAGGGCTTTTACCTATATTTGTGTGGTGCCTACTGCATATCATATGGGACAATATATGCATTGATCCTTGATGACAAATCATGTACGCATCAACAACACCTGCAACTTGGTATAAGATATAACATACATAGGTTATATATGCGTATGCATTACATCTTCATGATGTGTACGGTGGTTGTGCTGGTATGATCAAGGGATCTTTCAGGTCCGTCATGTAATGGCGTGTGCACAGTATAATAATAATAATTTTTCGCAACTTAAGTTTTGGTTACGATGATAATCGATATCGCAACCTGTGCAGTTATGTGTGTATGTAGGTATGTACGCCTGTGTGAATCCTTGCTTGTAAACACGTTATCTCAAGAAGGGAAGCTTGGACCAATCTCATATTTCGTGTGTGGGAGGACCACATTCAGGAGATAAAACCTACTGTTTTTAGAGGAGGTTAAAGTTCATGTAGGGTCAAAGGTGAAAACCTTGTAAACACGATATCTCAAGAAGGGAAGCTTGGACCAATCTCATATTTCGTGTGTGGGAGGACCACATTCAGGAGATAAAACCTACTGTTTTTAGAGGAGGTTAAAGTTCATGTAGGGTCAAAGGTGAAAACCTTGTAAACACGATATCTCAAGAAGGGAAGCTTGGACCTATCTCATATTTAGTATGTAGTTGTAACATGTTCAGTGCAAGAAGGCCTTTGCTTTTGTGGAGGTCAAAGGTTATTTGGAGTCACCAGAGGCTAAATTGTGGAAACCTTGTTTTATAATCTACTATAACTCCCACCGACCAGCCTATTAGATAACATGTGCGTTACGCCTCATAAGAATACTATAGGAAGCTGTTTACAATTGGAAATAAGTGTATGGGCATCCGTAGAATCTAAATAAAAATCAATATCCATATTTTCATTTCTCACCCAATTAAAAACATTATCAAACATAGATACCACGACGGGGTGGTTATGCGCATGGCAGAGTAATGTATATGCAGGTAGACTAATAACAAATAATCATTGTTAAAACTTTCGTTTCAGAATACCAGCACTTAAGCTGGCCAAATCTCTAAATTATGTCTTGAGGCATTTCCGACATGCCATCAGTCATAATTCGCAAAATAAACAACAGATTAAGGAGTCTTGATTTTTATTTGCAAAGATTTCACTCAGCACCAGTTGGAGTCGAAGATAGAGGCTCTTTCAACCTTAGCTTTCCATTGCGTAAAAGATCGCTTTGGTTGCCTAACCTGTGTTCCCAGAAAGTATTCATGTTGTAGATCTGAGACTTGAACATCAATCACAGTGCCGAGTGAATTTTGCGTTTTCGAGAGTATGTTTTTAGTCACGGTCCCCAAATAGCGAGTACTTTTAAAAATATTTGTCGAGGCCTGAGAAGAAGCCTCTTGTTTTGGGAGAGATCAATCTGTATGCTGCATACAAGAAAAGTGTCCATCTCTGTTATCAGCTGCCAATGTGTATCATGTTTGTCATGTCTCAATGCTTTTTACTGGACTTCTTTGAACTATGTTGTTCATCCTGGCTATACGCTACAGCCTAGTTTGTCACATTCATATAAGATTATTATGTAGCATCATCGAAACCGCACTGCAGTTTTGTATTTGGCAGATATTTATTTGGCAGTAGCACAATTAAACCAAATTATTATTCACCAGTTCGTCTAGCACAGCAATCATAAACCCCGGTCCGCTGCGTCGGTCCGTTGCGAATAAAATTAAAAGAAAACACAGGATCCATACATAATACGATTACAAGTATGTTGAGATCCTTCACAAAGTACGAAAAGTTTATATAACGACACAAAGGAATGCGATTCCAATACGAAGTCTTCTACTAAATGAGATCGATGCAGTCCAATAGGAACGTTTCCCAACGAGATAAGAATTTTCTGAGCGAAAATTAAAAGGCGATTAACGTAGTTGGAAGCTCCGGGCTCGTCGTGTTGAGCGGTCGAAGCCGAGTCAGTCCGAACTAGCGATACTACGAGGGACGGAGGGCGCTATATATATATATAGATACCAGAGCTGTATAATTAGATATTCGGCTCTGATACACACCAGAGCCGTATAATATACCGTAAAAAAATACTGAAGTTTTTATTTTTTATACTTCCAATGTTGTTGCATGTGATTAGTATCATTTGAAAAAAGTGCCTGCGCGACATTTTGTAAAAATGAAAGAATAGTTGTTCGCTACGTGACGTAAATGTATTTGTTGACTCATTAATTCATGTGCACATGGAAGACAAACGATGGGTGTCTTCCTTTGGTCAATATCAATTTTATTTCTTATAATTGCCCAGTTGCATGGGTCAGTTTGCTAACATTGTTTGCAATTCGCAATCAAACACAAAATGATTATTATTTTTTTCTCGAACCTGTAGACTTACACTAGTTGGGGTCTAAAGTATCGTGGTTAACCTTCCCTGTTTCCACGAACCTTACATAAACTTCTTTGAAGTTTCACTCTGGAGAACACCGCTGACAAAAAGCCAACGATGACGATAAAGCACCCAACATGCTAATCGCATGAGTAGCGTGCCCAGGATTTCAAAGGTGTGGGGTAGGGCATTCAAATGCCCTCGACTGATTAAGGCAGGGGGTTGACTTCTTGGGGCGAAGAAGTATTTAATAATCCTATGCAGGTTGGGAGTCCTCCCTCAGAAAACATAATTAACGTCACATGAAGTATTCTGACCCATATCAAAACTACAAATTTGTTCTATACAAAGAGTTGCTACTAAATACGTTGTGTGAGGTACACAGAAAGAAAGGGGGGGGGGGTTGGGGTGGGACAGGTTCACCCGTAGTGGTGGTCCAATTCATTCTCAGTTGAATCCAAATATCGCCCGACTAATCCATTCCCCCACCAGACGACCGGAAGTGGGTAACCATGCTCCCGCTGCCCCCTCTTTGCACATGCCACTGAATAGAACCAATGTAGTTATGCAATCAATATGTTGATAAAGGAATCAACATGTTGATAGTGCAACCACTATGTCCATAAGCAGCCAATATGTCGATAGCAAAGTATATAGGACAACAGGCGCGTATCCAGGGGGCGTTGGGGGCGCGTGCGCCCCGGGTAAGAAAAAGAGGAGAGAAAAGAAGAGAAGGAAAAAAGAGGGAGAAAAAAAGAGGAAAGAGAGAAAAAGGAGAAAAGGAGGGAGTAGAAGATAAACCCCAAGATACCGGGAAGATAAGAGGAACAGTCATAATTACAGCGCTGATCACTATTATAAACACAGGGTAGCCAGTGACGAATCGAGGATTACGGAGGGGGTAAGCGCCTCACCCTACCCCTTACACCGACCAACTCCATTTTTGACGTTTCCATATTTCCTCTCTCACTAATGTAGATATCTATATATATATATATATATATATATATATATATATATATATATACCGGTTCTAAATATGATAACGAGTGTGTGTATGGACCCCTTAAATTGTACAATTGTGCTATGAAACCAACTGTAGCTGGTCTCGAACTCGACCGAGTCGTCGGGGAACATGACGAACCCATCACTTCTTGAGGTTGTTCCCATCTGCATGAAAACGCGCGCCCACAAACATACGCCCACCCCTCTAATCGTTTCCCGATGAGTTACGAAACTAATTAATTAATGACCTTCGCCCGTAGTACCAAGACCTTGACAAAATCCGACAACACACCACTTCATCGATAACAAGTGATCGGGTATATTAGTGACGTCTAGAGATCGTGCACTGACCTACATAGAGTGTGACCACTTCCGACTTTGCAATTTCCCAAGATCAGGTCCCGAAAAATCCAAGAAATCCAAGGGCACTGTACTGTATGGATATCTAGCAATATCTAGCGATAGGGATGAAAATCCCAAGATCTTCCCTTAACTGAAGGCAGATAGAGAATCGAAGCCTTCAGTGTGTAGTGTAATGAACTTGAAACTGTGCGTCTTTCGAAATGAAAAGATTGTGGGGCAAAGTAGCGTAACTCCTATTGGCTCAGACCGTGCTAACCAGGTGGACCCGACCAAAAGGGGGCCACCGCTATACTGATGCACAGAAAAAGGGTATACCTCTTTGGATAGGGAGGGCCCGTTTTACTGGGAAAGAAAAACTCATGCGAAGACTGAACAAAACAATATACATATTTTCACGTGATACGGACATCATGATCATGGGCTCATTGGGTATTAATGTCTGTGTCGAGCTAGTTATGTTATTTATTATTATAATCGAAAACGAAGTATATTATTTAAAACCCAATTCCAGCCAATGTTGTACTGAGTACAACATCGCGACATACGATTTTTTGAAAAATTCTAAAACAATAACCCACCACCCAACAGACTTGAAACTGCGTTCATTTGAAAAAGAAGGCAGGGCTTGCCTATAAATATAATATAAAAGGTAAGAATAAAAATGCCGTCGGTGTATCTGGTAAGTAAAAAAGCACAGGAAATTAGGCTTAGATGGAGACAAAGTTTCAGCCGAAATTAGGTTTATGCTAAGGTTTGATTACTGTATTTGTACAGTAGTCTCCATTATACTCCATACAGTACTTGCCCACTCCCCCTGGAAAATTACAAATTAAAAAAAAAAAGTTAAGCATTTGACATTTCAATGATTTCCCCCAACCGACAGTTCTCTAGTTATGTTCATTGCATACGGACCCATAATGCATTACTGAAATTATTGAGAGTCAAAATCCTAAGACATGAGATCTCAAAATAACCGATGTGTTAATGCAACTTGAACGGGAAGTGTCTTTTCCGACGATCTAGGAGTATTTTTTGGCAAAGAAATCGTCGTGCGCTCCGCGCCAACCGATGGTGGCGCCCCGCTTAGATAGTATACTCAAGTAGTGTGTTACACCTTTATGACCTACTGACCCCCCCCCCCTGTAAACATTTCTGAGGACGCCCTTGCTTAGACCTCCTGATAGGGGCCCCTTTGGGCCAGGAGCCCGCCAGGTTCATCGTTACACCCGGGTGGAGCATTACACAATAAACAGATAATAGTTACTTATTTCAGTCTCCTTTCAACTATTCGAAATTTTAAAGCAAACAGCAGATATCACATCATATATCAGTGAGCATGAAAACGGCGCTCCGGGATGAACAGCCTCCAACTGTAGATATGTGTAGTGTTCGGTTTCGGAAATATCTGGTATTTTTTCATTTCCTTCAACGAAATTTTACAGTAGCCGTATAAGAGGTTTTAATAGATGTACACCAATAAATTAACTGTGTCTCCGCTTAGATAGTAATTCGCCCCCCCCCCTCCCCAAGGGTTAAAAAATCCTTGACAGGCCCCTGATTACCATTGACATAATCATGATGAACACCCTTGCTATAGCTTGGTAAATTTGGAACTAATTATTCGCCCGCCTTGTCAGGTGACTGCACGTGATGTATCTTCACATGTCATCATCACCAAAATCAGAATTTGGAATATGTTAATGAGCTATATCGATGATATGTCGATTTAAATAGGTATATGTCAATTTGAGTTGCTCAACTGGTATAGGCCTAAGTCCAAAGCAAATGACTTCTACCGATTTAATTCGACATATCATCGATTTAAACTAGTAGATGTCGATTTAAATTGACATATACCGATTTATTTTACATATCATCGTTTTAAATTGGTATATGTCGACTAAAATATGTCGATTGAAACTGGTATAAGTCGAATTAAATTGGTATATGTCGATTTAAATTGACATATACCGATTTAATTCGACATATCGATTTAAACTGGTATTTGTCGATTTAAATTGACATATACCGATTTATTTTACTTATCATCGATTTAAATTGTATATGTCGATTTAGATCGATTATATGTAGAATTAAACTGGTATATGTCGATTTAAATCGGTAGAAGTCATTGTAAGCTGTTGGAAACTAGTATAAGTCGAAGGAAATTGAATTGGTATATGTCGATTTAAATCGGTATAAGTCGATTCCCCACAATTTGAGACTGATTGCCCGCCATAGTGCTGTACTATTTTGGTAGGTTCTACTGCATACACCACTGCGCATAAACGTAAACAGTATACTGTATTCAAATTTCAAACCAATCCGTTTTACTATATTCATTACACGTTAACCCAGATTCAAATTTCTTACAAACATTTCAAATGGATGAGCGAACGATCTTGCTAGTCACTGTTTTACTGCTGATGTCATATTTGAGGCTAATCCAACATCGAAGGCATCATATTAAGTCTTAACACCTAGGAAGGTATATGCGTAGGCTAATGTAACGTCATTATATGCTAGGCCATACGTAAGGGTTCTAGCCTTTTAGTACTGCCGTAGCAACCGAGTCCAAAATCATCCGTTTCGAAGTAATCATAAATTACCGTTTTTTTGGCCTCTTCAAAAACCTGTGAGTTTGGCGTACAATGAATTATAGTTTATTAGATTTAAGTGGACTGTCATTCAGTTTGTTCTAGTCTCACGAACTTAACGGTGACTTTTATGCAGTGCTGGTCGAATCGGTGCGAAGAAAAATAAAATGTGTTTACGTATAGCGTCGTTAGGTAGTGTTTCTGTTAAGAAAGGCCCGGCCTGACATTTGAACAAACACAACGTAGGTATACCCATGGAGCTATAAACAGCTCCATGGTATACCTCACGCCTATTGCACGTTCAAAAATACCCTCCAAATTACAACTGGATAGAGCGGATATTATAACTTAGTCGGAAATCTCAGGTCACCATAAGTCCGCGACCGTTCACATTACATTTTATCAAGAACGCAAGAGGGATTGCAGAAACCCCAAAAGAAGGATTATTCTTAAACGCACGCGGACTTCAAGTACGAGTACGCGAGCACACGTACATACACACATACATACATAGACATGCACTCAAACCGATGAAAGCATCATACTTCCAAAGGCGTAGGAACCGGGGGGCTGGGGGCGCCAGCCCCCCCCCCCAGTGAAAAATGTGGAGGGGCGGAAGTATCATTCCGCCCCCCCGGTTCGCAAGTCAGAAAACCCCTTTTTCATTTCCAAATGAGAAAAAAATCTCATTTGGAGCACCATATTGCATCTAAGGCCAGGTGAAAATAGAAATAGAAAAGTTTACAAAATGGAGTGGGTGTTGAAGTGTGCTATATTGCACCAAATTGCATCTGAGGCCACCTGGAAATGCAAAAGATTCCAAAGGGGGAGGGGGACACCCCCTCCCCTTAGACCCCTCCCCCAGGCCGGCCATCAGTCTTCAGCCCCCCCCCCCCACTCAAAAGTACCTTCCTACGCCACTGCATACTTCTATGACATCGTGCAATAGCACCAACATAATATTGGGTTAAAATTATCACAAATTCATTATCTATGCAGAGCATCTTTTTTTATTCAAAATGGTTTCTTAAATGATTTGATTTAATATACGTTTATTGATATTTTCTTAATTTTTTTTCAGTTGACTAACACTTTGAAAACTGATGCTTTTTTTACTAGCTCTTAATTTGCCTTTAATCGCTTTTATGGAATTTATCTATCATACGTTTTATTCTCTCCTATTAAACATAATTGCATTTTATGCTATTTATACTGGAATGAAGGATCGGAAACTGAAACTATAACTAGATCTAACAGCTAGGACATGTTCCTTTTGAATTTATGTGTGCTATGAAAAAGAGGTTCGACCCACACCCTCTATCCACTCTTGTTCAAACATATATTAATTGGATGCCACCATACACAAATTGATAAAACTACCATTAATTTATCATGCACAACCAACCTGAACATTCTGCAGCTTGCTTGCATTTAATAATTAGTTGCATTGAGACCGTCAGTATAATGCGCTATACAAATAAGTTATTTAAACACGTTATGTTTATTGAGCACGATATGTGCAAAAATGTTTGCAGACAATGGTAGGGACTATTAGCCAAACAAATCACAGGAAATTTAGAAACGCATCATTGACTGCTTTCAGCATGAAACTTCTTTGTAACGGGAGTGTTTTTAACCTTCTACTTTGCGGTTGATTGTTATCATTTATTTGCTTTGAAACAAATTCAATCATCTATACAAAGGATTGGAAGAAATTTTGGTTCTTTTGAGAAGTTGCGGTTTTTTTAAAAGAAAGAATGACATAATTCCAAAAAGTACGAAAACATGTTATTGGAAACCTGCACAAATACCGAATCATGTGTCGTTGTACTCTTGTATTACACAATTTACACGTTGACACTGAGGGTTATATCTACGATTTGTGCAAACAGATGAATATTTTTTCAACTCCCTGGTTTAAAGTTGCAGTTAAAACGGCATGTCTATTAAGTGTTTATATGAATGAGGAATTGTTATAACGGAACGCCATTACTCTTTTAGAGATGTGTAACCATTTTCTTTAAAACTTTCCTAGCTTCCAATATTGTTATTATTTTGAATTCTTATACATGAACTCATACTTTCATTTGTGGCTTCATCATCTGTTACTAACAATGTGTTCAAATTTGTTGTATCACAGTGTTCTTGTGTTTAATTGTTTCTACCTGCAGGGTAAGTTGCATCACATAATTTAAAAAACAAAAAAGCACCCACGGTTACAGTTTACCGTTAATCAATGAATCACAGGTAGGGATGTGTCTGTTGTATGAAGCTTCACAAGACTGATTGCCCTACACAACAAACAATAACAACACCACTGAACTGAACAATGTGGCAACAAACACGTATTTAATGTAGATCCCACCCGTACAGTATACCCACAAAGAAATGTGTAATATACACTCGAATCCAGTTTTCTGCACTCGGACTTAAGACCAATTCCAATTTGGTATATCATCTTGCTTGGTCTTGGCAAATCTCTTATTTCTGAATTGTACTCTTTGAGTGTCCAGAATGAGCACTTATGTAAGGAGTCAATGCAGTCTTACACATTTAGCCACTCATACAATGAATATCTTCTTGTTTAAAGCAAATCATATGAAGCCAATGCTTTGATTGGTTGCTGCTATTCGTCATATGGTAGATTCTTTAGCATAAACGATAGTGGATTCGTAATTTATATAGAGACTGTGTGTATACGGTAATTCTCACAATATAACTCCATTTCAATTAGATCCTTTCATCGTTCAAAGCTGTTTCAAAGTTATGGTTACAAAGATAAAACGGTGATCATATAAATGTCATGTTGATCTTAGTTATACAGTGAAAAGCAGTGTGATGTGACAAACAATAATTCACAATGACACAGGCTGTCCTGAAATGACCTTGGCATTGACCTAAACAACTGGCTTCTTGTACTAAATGTGATACATCAAAATACTACATATGACATCTGTCCTCGTTAAAATATTGTGATAAACAATGGTTTCCACAATTTGACCGCTGGTGAACTCAACGAATATATGACCTCCGCCCACAACATAAGGCTCAATATCACAATATTGGGACTACAAGCCCCCTTCATCATCTACATGGCTGGCTGGTGAATGCCAGCTGAACATACACTCTCAGGCGCGTATCCAGGGAGAGGAGTTGGGGTGTGCGCCCCCCGGGTAAGAAAAAGAGGAGAGAAAAAGAAAAGAGAAGAAAGGGAAAAAGAGGGGGAAAACGAGGAGGAAGGAGAGAAAGGAAGGGAAAAGAAAAAGAAAAAAGAGAGAAAAAGAGGAAAGGGAGAAAAGGAGGGAGCAGAAGAAAAACGCCAAGACGTCGCCAAGATGGTGGCGCTCCGCTTAGATAGTACTTTGCGCCCCCCCGGTTAGAAAATCCTGGATACGCCCCTGGACAATAGAACTATCAATATCCCGCTAGCAAATATGTCAATAATGTAATCAATATGCCCATAGATCAACCAATATGTAGATAACACAACCAATATATCGATATAAACGCAACCAATATGTTCATTTAGCAACACTGATATGTGGATAAAAGTGTATCATCAGTAAACCTACAACTTAAAGGCTTGCTTAGTTCTCAACTATTTAATCTGCAACCCTGGATATTAATATCTGTTGTATTGTTTTCTTTACGTGTATTGTGTGATCTGTCGCGAATAACAAACTTTTTGTTTATTATTGACCAAAACCAACCGACCTCTGACAACAATCAGGCCAGTTATCATATTACAGAAAATAACAAAACAAAACAAGTCAATATCATTATTGGTTGCTACTCTTATATTTATATTTACACGTATATTGAACCAGATGCAACAGCGTCCCACGAACCGGACCAGGCAATTATTAACTTCAACGTGGACCGTCAAAACGGAACGCTGCCCAGGAATAAGACCGTAAAGAGTTTTGGGAGGTTACTATGATACATTTATTGATTCATGATATGACAGAAAAAACGCAAGTCTCGTTAGGCTACGCGTCTGTGAGAATACAGCACACATGTGGTATCAACAACCCTGAAGAATGTGATAAGGTCACTTGGATTACAGGTCACACAGGCACTCCATGGGTGCAACTTACCAGATGGAAACCCCCCCCCCCCACCCCAGCGGTTACCTGCCTTTAAATTCATTACATGAGCAGTACAAGAGTAGTCTGCAAGTTAATAACCATGGCTGAAGTTCATACTCCAGGTGGAATGTCAAAATATTTAGTAGGGGCATGACACTTACACATGACACGTGACACATGTGTCAGTTACACATGACACGTGACACACGTGACACATGTCACTTACACATGACACATATGTTCTTGCACTGATTGCTCTCATAACATCCATTAACAGCACCCTGCTTTAAAGGAATGATGGGAAACCGTAAAAAACTTCCTTCTCAATCTGTACTGCTTGAAAAGTTCCAACTCACTCTTTAACTTTGCTCTCAAAGGGTATTTACATCCAACTGATATCTTGAGGTTTCTTTTGAAGTGTGCCCCCCTGTCCCCACCACTCCAGCTGTGTTGCCTCACACAGAGACATTTCCAATGATGGTAACAAATGTCAGAGTTGACATTCATGCTCAATAAATACATAGATTCGATTTGAAGTTTCCTTCCACCTTGTCTAGCTGTATATATAGCTGTATATATAGCTGTATATATAGCTGTACATATAGCTGTATATATATATAGCTGTATATATAACTCTGCCTTGACTTATGACCACCGAGATATACAAAGCTTTGATCTCAAACTTCTTTTACTTGCACCATTTAATATCTGTTGATCAAGAATTAATAATATGGATGGATTTATCATTAAAATACACAATGCATTGGTTTATATACTATTGTTAGTTAGGTATTTACTGTAATAAACATATTTACTGATGTCAAATTTTCCTAGCTTTTTCTTAATATTCAGCAGGAGTTAATAAGACAATCAGTTATTTTATTAATAAATTACAAAAAAAAAGTAGCTTTCTACTGTTTCATAATGAACGGCTTCATGCAAGTACGAATAAGGTCACACTCTTTTCCACTCTACAAACCTCTTCCGTGGTCGACACTAAAATGTGATGAAACAAATTCATTTCTATTTTACAGTAGCTGGTAGCATTTGCAGCAGGAATTTTCTTGCCTTTACATATGCTTCATGGTTATCTCTTTTCTTAATTTATTTACATTGAATTTTCTAGCAGAAGATATGAAATCTTGATAATATCAGTTACTTTTAAGAACATCAGCAATTAATGGTTAGACCATGAAAGATTGCAGCCTCATACATAGTTTTATTGGTTAGACCAGAAATTAATGGAACTCTATCATCTTTGTTGTGACATTTATACCCTGATACGATGATTTCAACGGTTGACCTACTTAAACAGTGAATGACTTACTCTGCACTTTCATTTACATAGTTGGACTTTATTACAGTGCAGTGTTATTATAAAGGTTTGTTAACATGATTTCAAAGGCAAGCCCATAACATTACATTGCCTTAAAGTACTTTTTCAACACTTGGTATTACGGTTTCACTAACCAGACCAGATTACAGTACCATCTAATCCTTGGTATTATGGTTTCAATAACCAGACCAGATTACAGTGTCATCTAATACTTGGTATTACGGTTTCACTAACCAGACCAGATTACAGTACCATCTAATCCTTGGTTTTACGGTTTCAATAACCAGACCAGATTACAGTGCAACCTAATACTTGGTATTACGGTTTCACTAACCAGACCAGATTACAGTGCCATCTAATACTTGGTATTACGGTTTCACTAACCAGACCAGATTACAGTGCCATCTAATCCTTGGTATTACGGTTTCACTAACCAGACCAGATTACAGTGCCATCTAATCCTTGGTTTTACGGTTTCGATAACCAGACCAGATTACAGTGCCATCTAATCCTTGGTTTTACGGTTTCGATAATCAGACCAGATTACAGTGCCATCTAATCCTTGGTATTACGGTTTCGATAATCAGACCAGATTACAGTGCCATCTAATCCTTGGTATTACGGTTTCGATAATCAGACCAGATTACAGTGCAACCTAATCCTTGGTATTACGGTTTCGATAATCAGACCAGATTACAGTGCAACCTAGTCCTTGGTATTACGGTTTCGATAATCAGACCAGATTACAGTGCAACCTAATACTTGGTATTATGGTTTCGATAATCAGACCAGATTACAGTGCAATGTAATACTTGGTATTATCTTTTCAATTACTCCTAATAACTATGGCATCAATGGCTAGACCATGTAGCAGAACTTGGCAATGTTGTAGACACCTATAATAATTGCATTGTGCATGGTTCAAAGTTGTCTGTCTGCAATTAAAAGTTTTCCATTATTCTTAGAAATCGATAATTTACTCCTTAATATATATTAATATAATTTTATCAAAAATAGCCTTCATTGATCAAAGCAATTAAGAAATTGTTAACATAGACCTCTTTGATTCGTCGAAAGAAGGAAAGGAGTCACACACATTATTATATCAAATTTCAATAAATATGTTGGAATCGGTTTTGGATATTTTGAAAAAGAATGACTAGACAAACACTAATTTTGGATTTAAAGAATGCTACAGAGATGTTGTTGGGGTGGGTATATTCTTTGCTCCAAAGTCCCAGCAATTGAGTAAACAAATCATAAGTCTCTATGGTGACGGGACGTGTCATAATTGTGCACCAAGTCTATGGAATGCCATGTCACAGCCTCTCGATTTCTCTAAGTATAAACTTAAAAGTCATCTTTCTTATTATGTACTTTAATGACTGATCTTGTATTTATATGTCTTTAACTGTGTTTAAATATTAGTTTCATTTTAATTTTATTTTTGATTTTAAATTTTATTTTTTTTCTTCTGTTTTTGCTTGGACTACTTTATTCCTGTTGATTACTCTTACAGTACTGTATGTATCTTACAGTTTTGTACTTTGTAAGAGTTTACTCTAGTCCTACGTAAAGTGCTCTTAGATGTTCTTCTATGTCAAGCACTTTATAAATGGATTTAAAGAATAGAGTTAATTAATAATATTAACTTTATTGACATGAATAAAACTGAAAAAACGGTACCTTCTGCAGCAGTTTAGAAATTAAGTTATTTTCAAACAAAAATGGAACATCCCACATTACCTTTCAAGCGGTTGGGTTTGTATATAACAATAATAATCATGAATGAAGCATAAATGTTTTTTTCAGACACTTCAAAACAAGTCGCCTGAAGGCCTCCTCTGTCAGGGTATATATAAATTAAGCTGCATAGCATCATGTAGACACAAAGACAGAGAAGACTTAAAACTGCTTTCACAGGGATTTAAAAAGAGAAAAAGAAAGTTAGTAGAAAGATATATATGGAGTCAGCTTCTTTTTTTCTTGTTGAAACTCCACTTAAAAGGTAATAGGTACAAAAATACACCTTGTCAAAAATTTCATTTTAAAATTTTTTTTTTTAAATACAATTGACTTTGCATCCTGACCATAATATGACACCTTGAAATAAAACTTACCTTCCAAGTATAAATACCGACACCTTTCTAAACATTTTCTAGCAGAATAATTTACTAGACTAAAACGAAACAGCAGCAAAATACAGTTACTTGAAAAGCTGCATAATTCCTTTTAAAAAAAAAGAATGGAACTTTCTCCTTTTATTCTCCTTGGAATGCTTGAAAATGATACAAATTGAAGCAAGATATGGCAATGAGCTGGTTTCAAGGTATACTGATTACTTAAAAGTGTAAAATACAGCAACAAAAAAGAATGTACCTCTTTCTGCAATAAGACGCCCAAATCACGACGATCAGTGGTCATATCTTGCAAAACTGATACCTATATACAATGTTACTACAAAAGCCTGGACAAGGCTGAATTACTTAAAATGATCCTGTGCACTTCCACCATGAATAATTTTACACCAAAAACCTAAAACAACTTTTGGCTACACAGTTTGTTTCTTTTTCTGAAAGCTGTACAAACAGTTCCACCCTTTTTGCTAAACAAATTTTTGCTTATTTTTTGTCTCCTACTGTTTGTTGGCATCCATTGGAATGATGGGTACTACTGAGGGCAGTGGCATATAGAAAAAACAAAAACATTTTGACCCATGGCCTTAGAAGAGACTCAATGCTGGTTACGTTTCATATATGTTCAACAATTCAAAATATAAACACTCCACTGAGAACAATATATCGGATGAAAAATAAATTGTAGTCAACACCGAGAATACAAGAAATATTAAATAGTTTTCGACCAATGGAGTCAAAATGTGGAAGCTTGATGCACTAACACTTCATTTTCTAAAGTCCTTCGTATTAAAAGAAAACCCACGTCCCAAAAATATTTTTAAAAATTGTTTAATACCATTTGTAAGAAGCACTTAAAAAAAAGTCTGCACCAAATAATCACAACAATAGCACATAGTTTGTAGAGATATTACCTGTAATTGTGCAGTGTTAATTGGGATAGCTGCGTGCACCCTTACATAACTGCAGCCATCGGTGTATACATAAATATGGCCCGAATATGTCAATTACGAGACGGGCATTAAAACGAGAGCCATGTGACGTGCTCCCCCTATAGCACACAACTCTTATAGTACTCCCTGTATGTGTATTCTACAGTACACTAAATGTCATGATCTCATAGCTAACACATGCCTTGTGAAGCTACGCGAACAATGGAATCAAGATGAAGTGGTACATTTTTCCAATGTTTTACCGTAATTTTCAATTTCCAAACCTACCACTCTGAGTATTTTCTTTCAAACAATCAAACCGCAACTGGAACCTACGCAGCTTATCAAAATTGTACACATATGTACATAGACACAGAAGCAGACAACAGGATTCATTGTTCCTTAGCAACACAAGGCTCCTTGCCGTTTTTTGCATGTAAACAAGTGGGAATGATACGATAGGACCGAACGCCGTACGCAATCAATAAGACTGACAGTAGATGTTCGAAGAGTAGCCAAGGTCACGCAGATCAGGCCTTTTATGAGATGGAAAGTGAATCTCAAGAAAAGTTATGATCCGAAGCTAAGCAAGTATTCTCAAAGTCACTGGAAAAGCCTGTTATAGTGGCACTGTGTTGCCCACGGAACGCTCATCTCTTAATCTGACAAAGGGCTTAAATAATATGCTAGTAGCACCTGGGAGCATGTCACATGACCCTCCTCCATGGTTGGTACATTTTCCTACTATGGAGAGTGAAGAGTTCCGGATCATATTAAATTTGATGCCTGTCGCTTCCCTTATACCTACACATCACCCTCTTCCCAGAGGGATATAAACTTAAGCAGATAACAATTGGGAACATTCAACAGCAAAACTGAACTACACCTCATGCATTATGTTCCTGACAGATCCCTATAAAATGGATCTGTTAAAATTGCAATGGAAGAAACTTTTATAAACACCATGGGGATCTGATCGGTTGGTATGAGAACTGTGTAGAACTTTGGTTCATATTTGTAATTTTTTTGGTTCATTTTTTAAATTTTTTTTACAGTTACCATAATGAATGGCTTTCAGGTACGTTCCTTGCAGCTATGGCATTACTTACACAATACCGATAAATATTCAACAGAGGTAGATTCTCCCAAAGTATTAGGTACTACAGGGTTTACAGATGTCAAAACAAATTAACATCAGACTCTTAAGAAGAAGCACTAAGAGACTATAAAGCTGTGTTGACTAGTTGGTACCATCCACTCAGCCAAATATGAATACAAACATAGACACCCCACAGAACATAGGTTTGAATACCTTCCATAAAAGGTGTCCACAACTGTTAATTAAGGCTTACGTTAAATTCCCTGACGAGTTTAAGCAATGCTCATCAAACCTGATGGGAAAATGAATGTTTAGATCAGACCCTGCTAAAGACCACACACATCTATGTTAAGGCAACAGTTTAAAATATCTCTGTTTCGATAAATTGTTATACGTTTTAAACAAATTTTACAGCCGTCTACCCACGTGTAGATGAAGCTAGAATCTCTCCCCCACCCCCTCCTCACCGCCGCCACCCCTTCCCTTCCACCTTTAATGCCACTCTTCATGTTCTATGACGATACCGACGATCGGATACACCATAACTCCGAGACCCTTCACATTAAACCACACCGGGTGAATAGGTGCTTGGACATCCTTCCACACACTACAATGTTCCTTTTTGTAATTTTCCACACGGTCTTTATCTCGTGCCAAATCCTTCCAGTCTGCTGCCAGCTAGCAGAATTCTCTTGAGGTCTGTAACAACTGCTTTTTCCACCGCTGGCAGAGATAGAGCAGAAGCTTCTTGGATAGTGTCAAACAGTTTTACTTTTACAGCCTGAGCATCAGTCTTTCTCGATTTCAACTTCCACCTGAGCCAGCATCGTTTCACCCTCCGGAGGGACGGTCTTGCCGTTTTGCGGTTTGGCATTGCCATTCAAGTGTTGTGTAACTTCCATCATTTGCACGTCCTCGACGCCTGGCAATGATATCGATAAAACTTATGATATAACATGATATGATATATATATATATGAAATGATGAAACTTATGATAACTTATAAACTTATGATAAAACTTATGATATCGATAAGATCAGATAAAACTGATATCGATAACATGAAAAACCATTCAATAATGTTACTCGAGAAAAAACTTTGCGTCCCAGGGACGCAATTCCCCTAAAACTTTGCGTCCTGTGAAAAAAGCTTGCCCTCAATCGGACACAGACAGTGTTTATTGCATGACCTACTTTTACTAGTGTAGTTGTAAAGGTGCAATCGTATCACTGCCTGTACTTTGTGAATGCTCTACACAATATATATGGCAGATGGCCCAGTGCCCTAGCTTCAGTGTTATACTTGGGTGGCCCGCCTCGCCCAGCCCTACTTTTCGTCCACCCTGCCCTTTTCAACCGATTTTCACCGATCTGCCCCTTGTAAACCGTGCTTGTACTTCCCTACTTGCCAACACTGTAGTAGCTCCATGCTTTTGACCTTGCAGCGATTTCAACAACAACCAATAGATTTTTTTTTTTTTCACTTCCACGCAGTTCATTACTGCCAGGTACACAGGCACTTTTCAAACTTCAGAGTTTCAACTATATGGATCAAAAACTCACTCTTTTTATGTTTTATAGGAACTGTTTGCTTAGCTAACAATGTTCTCTAAATTCAAAGCATCATCATAACTACTAGTCTTTTGAATTTCCCTTTTTCTTACCTTTGGTGTCGGTTGGAGTGGCAGAGGCCTTTGATGGCTTCTTAATGAAGAAACGATTTCCCACAAAGAAAACGAGTCCAGTGAATACCAGGAGACCAACGTTGGCAAAGAATAGTTTCCTTGCTCCGATGGCTTCGTATATAAATCCCCCGAAAAGGTTGCCAATTGCGGTTCCTGTCAAGAGAAAAAGGGGGGGGGTAAAAAATCACAGGTTTAGATACCCTGACTCTAGCAAACTCTTATGATCGTAGAGGTATGTAGAGAGCAAACTGCAAAGTTCATAATATTATTAAAGACTTAAAATGATATATAGCTCTTTATCTTCAATGCTTGCAGATATTTACCATCATCAAACTTTCTACTTGCATCCAGGCAATACCAACCTTGTAAGAGAAAAATCTCAAAATACTGCATCGTACAGGCTAAAACGACAGCAAAATTGTTCGTGCACAAAATTTGGCAGAAAGACAAAAATATTCCATGCAGGAAACACTGCGGGACAAGCCGATTTGAAACAGCTCTTACCTTCCTCAATAGAGGGAAGTGTCTGTTATTAAAAATCGGTCTCTCCAGTGTTTATACAGAGGGCGCTATCATATCGGTCCTGATGTGCATCTTCACAGACTACAAATATCTGAATCAAAGTAACAAATTCATGTGAAAGCTCTCAACTGCTGCGAATGTGCTGGGTGAAATTTTTTACTTGAAACTTCGAAAATATGTTTCAAAAGATCTCTTCTTCATAAACTACGAAGCAGTATAATATACTGCTAGTGGTCAACTCACGGTACCATTATGGTCTGGAGTCTTGTCAAGTTTCGTAGAGCTGAATAGGACCGATAAGACAGGACCCCTCTGTTGCTTTTTAGCACGACTAGGAAGAACCCCCCCCCCCCCAAAGACAAGACAAGACTAACTACTTTAAGACACTGTTTGTGTCTTGTTTGTACCACACATAAAATATTGACTTCCAAACCCAGACAGGACTTCCTTTTGTTGTACTTACCAACACCAATGTACATTCCCAGCATGATAGCTTGCAAGGTGGTAGCCATACCCTTCGGGGCATTCGTTATTGCAAAATTGGTAAAGCCCGGCCATCCGAGTCCAAAGGTGATGCCGTGGAGTGCCTGAATAGGTAGAACCAGCCATGGGTTACTGATGAGACCGTACCCTAGGTACCGGAGTGCATATGCGGCCAGGGTGGCGTAGACCACGCCCTCGTACCCGATCCACTTGATGATCTTCCCAGACGTGAAGAGGACAGGTATCTCGGCCATCGTCGTGACCAGGATGGACAATCCGAGCAGGGTGTGCGACGCCTCCAAGTCATTGGTCAGGAAGATGAGCACGTAAGAGAAACACATGCCGAAGGAGATGCCCTCTACGGTGATGACAAACAGGAACATCAAGACCTCCGGCTGTTTGGCCAGCGACCAGAGGTCGTGGTGCATCATCTCCGGTTTCTCGTGCTGCGGATACCGCAGGGTCGCGGCCAGGACGACCGCACAGACCATGGAGACCAGGAAGAGTATGAACAACGGCTCGAAGCGGGTGCTGGACGAGTCGGTGATGGACGTGTACGTGTCAATGGCGATGCCACTCAGGAAGGCCATGGCTCCAAACCCCACCGCTCCCCACATGCGATGCTTCCCGTAGTCCTTGCGATTCTCCGCCCCGAGCTTCTGCATGAGGATGGCGTCCAGAAAGGCGAGAATGTTGCAGTTGAAGGCCACACTGATGGCGACCAGGAGAAAGCAGAGTGCAAAGGTGACCCGCATGCTCGACGGTGTCTGCATGTTGGTGGTGATGTGGCATTCGCAGACTTCCATGTCGAACGAATCGACGCCACAGACGCGATCAAAGCTCCCGTTGGCCGTGTCCGGCGAATAGGGGAATTCCGTTTCGCAGACTGCCACGTTCACCAGGATCTGCCTCCCACGAGCTGGTTGTTTACCGTGGTCACCGCCATCCTCCTCCTGATCTTTTCCACTGACATTACCGTACGCCTCCAACCCACACAGATCACACTCCCAGTTATCACTCTTAGCGGCACACCGGAGGTAATTCTCTTCGCTCTCGAAGACGGGGTAAGAGTCTAGCACCTCTTGACACAAGTCGCTGCATACGTCCTGCTCCTGCGTAGGGTCTAGTTCGGAGGATGACGGTAACGTCAGGGTCCTCTCGACGGTGCAGTCGCTGATCAGGTAGTTGCCCTGAGTGATGTTGGTCAGGGCCGTATCGGTGAAACAGTCGCTGATTAACGGTACAAAGACCAGAGTGCAGTAGAAGACGCTGGATCCCATCAGAGCCAGGATCAGAGCTGGTTTATGCTTGCTGAATTTATCCGCTATGGCTCCCCAGACCGGACTCAGAAGAAACACCAGACACGGCTCCATGCCTCGCATGATCCCAACCTGCCAGATGTCGAGACCCAGATAAACGAAGTAGACCGGCAGGTACGGAATCATGCAAGCGAAACCTATCGAAGTGAGAGACAAAAAGAATATATATCGAGTGACGATTCTTTCTGATGATCAACGCCACATATTTCAAGTGATTTGTACTACAATGCTGAACCATGGAAATGATTAACACCAATGCTCAGACTGGATGCTTTGGTAATTAACAGAAGGCTGGACTATGGACAAGAATTTTGTTTGAATTATTACTATCGACTATCCAAGAAATGCATCTTACTGCTGCTTACCCCCCCCATGGATATGAAAACAATATCCTATTTTCAACAATTTTCTGCAAAAAAAGGCAAGGCTCTGGATGGAATATTCATTTGCCGCAGAATGTTATAGTATTCACTTTTGAATGTTTCTTACTAATTTTTGAACAAAATGTTGAAAGTTGATTGCATGAATGTCATGCATTGATCCCCTTTCTACAAAGTGGCAAATGTTTCTTGTATTGCAAAGAATTTGTAAGTTTCAGTATCACATACCTACAAATACATACTCCCAGCATCACATAAAGTCAGAAAAAAATATCTTCACTAGATGGTTCTGACAGCCAGGATGTGTCATTTATATTGCCATTTCCTAATGTTTTGATCAGGGGGCATCCCTTTGGCAGGGGGCATCCCTTTGGCAGAATCTCCCCCTCAGGGGGCATCCCTTTGGCAGAATCTCCATCCAAGTTTAAAACACATGGAAGGACATCGTGGGAGAACTGTTCGACCATCTTAAGCATGTTTTATAGTCCTGTAATGCACATGTAACCATGCTACAAACTTAAACGAGAGGTCAAGCCCTCCCAGCGGTTACTTGCCTTTAAATACGTTACATATGCAGCGCAAGAGTAATTTGCAAGTCAATATATAACACCCTGGATGAATTTTTCATACTACAGATGGAAAGCAGTAGAAATCTAAACACAGTCAGTGCTTACATTGCGACTTTGATGACCCCAAATGACCTTTGACCTCCACACCAAAAAACAACTTTCTTGTACCCATTAGAGGGAAGGCACATGCAAAATATGAGAGACAAATTTTCCTATCTAAAGATATCGTGGTTTTCAAGGTTTGATCCCTCGTGATCTTAAATATTCTCCACATAAATAAACTCCAGATAAATACACCAAATTGTGCAAAGGCTTTACGCTACATCATAAGGTTATTCTGCCATGCATACATGAGCTCCTTTGATGTTCGGGTTCTGGAGATACAGCATTGTTGAGATTTTCACATTTTACCCTCTGATGACCCCAATTGCCCTTGACCTCCACCCAAAACAATAGGATTCTTGTAAATAAGTATAGGGAAGCGACATGCCAAGTATGAGAACAGGAGGTGTTACCTATCTTGAGATATCGTGTTCACAAACTACGGCATCAAACATACACAAACAGCAGTTCACTGTGGTAGTTAAGTTCATGTTTCAAATAAACCTAGTGAAGTTTCTTTAAAATATGTTGAAAGCATTAACTATCAATGATATCATTGAATTCTTGTCAACACTTTTCTGCATTTTTTTTAAAAGAAAACCAAGGGACCTGCATACTACAGATCAGAATATTTCTAAAACTGAATACAACATGAGTTGATATAATCAAGTCTGTTACCATGGTATCATGATCTCGGATTTTTCGCAAAGCAGGCGAGTTGTTCTCTTCACATCATGGACAAATTACATGCATATATATTGCTGTCTGTGTTACAGCTACTGTACATAGCTGGAACTGACTGCTCTGTGTAACTGTACTCATGGGGCATAGATCATGCTAGTGAAGCAAAGCCGGTTACAGGTTCACGCAGCTACAGTCGATAAGGCATCAAACATATCTTTGGCAACTACCAAAGTTATGCATATTATATTACGCCAGAAACGATACTTTTGCCAAGTCGTCGTTGAGTGGCCCCTAAATGAACTTTTAAGGATCTGAAATTCATTGACGACTTAAATGATCAATCATCTCAGAATGATTGTCTCCGAGTGTCATCAAACTTCATGAAACTATTGTATCCAGGAGGATGATTCTGTAAATTATGATCTGACATCTAGGAATGTCTAGGAGCAGGAGGACTCTGTACATACACACAGGGATATCTTTGATTATATAAAGATCTGCTGGTGTGAGCTCAATTGAAAAACAATTTCCTCCCCCTTTTGTATTTCCCACCCCCCCCCCCATCCCTTTTGTGCCATAATGTCTGTCCCCGTTTATGTGATAGCCATTTTATGATGTGAAGGATAAATCAGTAATATGGCCTGCCACACACCGAGTCATGCACAGTTTAAAGAGGCTAAAAAAAACCCGTAAGTTTACACAATTCTTACCCGCCATAAACAAGAAGTAGAGGGCTTTGATTGGTAAAAAGTCAAGATTGATTTTAAAATCCATTCTGGCTAGCTTTGTTGTCGTCTCCCCAGTTGATGCGAAAAACTGCAAAATGATGGAAATGAGAAATTTATGAATTCTACACAAAAATAGTACTTGAACATGCAATGGAAATCTTTTGGTTTCTTTCTAGAAATGGAAAAGCAACACAAGCAAGTTTTCCATAAATACTAGTGTCAATGTTAAAGTTTATTTTTGTCCCTTCTGTTCCTGTTACTTTTCATTTAGCCTTTGAAGAAGATCCTGCTAGGATCAAAACGTCAGGCCAACTTATTTTTGCACATTCTCTTACACAGGCTCTCTAGTGGATAAGCAGTTTGCTAACAGTTTTATTTTATTTTAAAGTTGATTTACTCAGAATTTCAGTGCATCAACCGTACACTCCTTCATGTTCAGCTACTGTACTGTCTATCGAGTACACCAATGCATATATGGTTCAAGTGCTTACATGGTACAAACAGATTCTCAATTGGGTTGCTTTTAATTTCTGCTTGCGAAAATAAAATATTTATCAAACAAGTTTATAATATGACATTGAAGGCCAGGGTTCGGTGGTTAGACAAAAGAGACTATAGATGCAAACTTACTGAATAAATTGGGACGAAATGGAGATTTTTGTTTGCCTAGCAGGATTATTGGAAAGCATTGTCTTTTTTGAGCTCACTCGATAATGAAGTAGACATATAGTAATACAACAGTCGAATTACCATGACAATTCTGTAGTATATACTCGAGGGGTACATTAATAGCAAGCGATACTGCAGTGGACCAACAGCAGTGCTTCAGTACATTATAGCTGTACTAAGACAGTAGAAGCTACATTAATGCTTCATTGACTACACTATTAATGTCACAGTAATACAACAGCCATATGGTTGTATTTACCCAGTGAAAACAGTACTTACTATTACGACAATAACATGGTAGTACTACAGTCATGCTACAGTACTTCTACATTAGTAATAGTCATGACTGTATTACTACCATGTTATTACTGTGTTACTACCATGTTACTGTGTACTACTGTAGCATGACTGTTTCACTACCTTGGTATTACTGTGTTACGACCATGTTACTGTTTTACTACTGTAGAAGTGTCCTACCACTGAGAAGCTGCAGTCTTTCTACAGTAGTAATACTGTGACATGGTAGTAATACAGTAATAACCTGGTAGTAATACAGTCATGCTGCAGTACTTTTACAGTAGTAAAACAGTAACTTGGTAGAAATACAGTAATAACATGGTAGTAATACAGTAATACATGCTACAGTACTTTTACAGTAACATGGTAGTATTAACATGGTAGTAATACAGTAATACATGCTACAGTACTTCTACAGTAGGAATACAGTCATGCTGCAGTTCCTAAAACTACAGTATAAATAGAGTAACATGGTAGTAACACAGTATTAACATGGTAGTAATACAGCAATACATGCTACAGTACTTCTACAGTAACATGGTAGTATTAACATGGTAGTAATACAGCAATCCCATGGTACTGTAGCACTACAGTCATGCTACAGTACTCCTACAGCCTGGGTACTTATAGTAATTATATACTTACTACAGTACTCTAACAATATCTAAGGTGTTGATACACCACCACACCCACCTTTTATCTGCTTTCTTGTCAAGATCCAACTGAGGAAAATTGGGCTCCAACTTCTGATTAACTCTCAGAGAAAAATCTATGATATAAAACAATAGGAATTATTCTGGAGGGCCGAGCATACAAATACAACATCACTCAACAAAACAGAATCCATTGGTTGAATAAATTATCTAGAAGTATGGCAAATAATTATCTCTCAGTGGTAGGACACTCCTGCTATGATATCTAGCTCCTATCAGAGGAAGGACACTCCTGAGAGGAGGGGGGGGGGGGGAGGGAGATAGAAGAAAATGGATAACCACTAAATAAATACTATACAGTAGGTTCAAGCTGTATCTTGCCTTAGGTTGTGAACTTGTAGCTAGCTGACCAAGTCATTTAATATTCACACGCTATTAGATAATTAATCATGTGGGTTACTCGTTACGTCAGGGTCATAAACTCGCTAGTCAAATACCACAACAATTGGTTTCCTACAGACTGATTTGATTGAGTATTTGCAAACCTCTGAAGCGTATCGGGGCGAGGTTGGGGGGGGGGGGCTAAAATGACACGATTACGTTACATACCTTTACCCTTTCTAGAATGGGAATACAATTTTGTGAAAACAATGCCAAGAAAGGAAGCCTAACCGGAACATATGAATATGCAGTACATTGTTAATTATACAACACCTAATTATATTCCGGCTATTTGATTGGTCAATTGCTCGTTGATTGCATGCAAAATCCGCTCTATTGCACTCTATGAAATAGAACCATGGGTTATACTTTTTTGATAGCACTTTTTTCAATGGTAAGAGAGCAGAGAAACCTGTCTGTTCAAAACAATCTGTTGCATGAGTGCATTCTACATCCAATTATATCCAAATTTGAAGGTGTTGTATAAAACAAATAATGAATGGTTTCCATTCGTGCGTGCAATAGTGCAAATATTTCATTCCTTGAAAGATGTATTTTGTTCCATTCAACTCGGCTGCACCTCGTTGAATGGAACATTCCAATCTTTCAACTCATGAAATATTTGCACTATTGCACAAATGAAAACCATTCATTATTTGTATACTAATGCACACCTTCTACAGCAGTGGAAGCAATGAAAAACCTCATCCACCGAACAAGTTTTTCTAGTAAACCAATTAGGAGAGATCAGGTCTTGTATATCTGAAAGAAAGAAAAAACAGTAAAAAATATATTAATAATAATGATTAAGACACTTGCATTTGCATACATATTAACAAATTTTTATTAACAATCTTTCCACCCAAAAATGATGATTTAGACACTATTTCAATAAGTTTCCTTTAACAGTCTTTCCAACTTCTGACAATCAAATATTGATTATTTTGTGAAAGTTGAAAAGGTACATATGGAATATATGAATTCTCTGTAGAAAATGGCAGAACAAAAGGAAAACCCATCCTGAAGCGGGGAACATTGAAGATGTTTTTCCTTCCAACTTCCTCCAAATTAGGAGTCACCGGTTCCACTTTCTCAGTGGATAAAGGCGGTGGCATTTGAAGCAATGAGGCTTAGCAATCGGGAGGTTCCAGGTTCGATACACAGCCAGGTCATAGTAAGGTGGGTTTTTCATCCAAGAGCAATCTACCATTTTCCCATCTGAAATGACTTTCTAAATTGGGAAGATTCCAAATTTGAGTTTAAACGTTGAATTGGAAGCCACCCGTTGTGTAAGTTGTAACCCATAAGCCCCTTGCGGGTTTCTCCCATATTTGTCGTCGCTTTAGCGTCTTAAAAGTAAACTGCTGATTATTCTTATTATAAATGGGAGTCATTAATGTTCTACTCTACCCCACCTTTGTAGAGTTTCTTAGTAAAGTAATACCTGATAAATGAGTACTGTCAATTTCAAAGGTATTTGTACTTTGTATCTAGGTGACAGACAACCTCAAACAAGTTACTCGTTTGCCAAGAAAAAAACGAAATAGCTGAGAACGACACAAATTACTAACTGCAACAACGGATGATTAGGCAAGTGAAGGTTAATTAAGTAAACTTAATAAAAATAAAGAGTTCACATTCTTTTTTGGACTTTCATGTTTGTCAAGTCGGATGATTGAGAGGAGATGATAAAAAACCTTGAAAAAAAAAAAAAAAAAATTAAAATTCAGATCAGAAACAAAAAAGAAGATAAGACCCTTGTTAATACAGACCTTGATGACAACAGCCATGCAGAGAGAACAAGGTTAAGGGAGTAGTTTGATTTTCTCCCATTTATCATGAAAAGGTAAAAGACTCCCAGTTTGAGGCAAATCAAGTTTTGAGGCAAGTAATGCTTGCCCTACTCAACCCAACAGATCGCCACATGCTAACTGTGCACTTGACCTTTGCACCTGAATTCATAAATGATAACTGGTATTTACCAGGGATCATTAACTTTGTTATCCTTACACTTCAAGGCTCTTTGTACCAATATTTACAGTACACAACCATTACAAACAAACTCTCACTCACTTCTTATGGTTGCAAGTTCTAAAGGGCCACTCACATCTGGGGAGGGTATAATAAAATCTAAAATTTCTAATCCTATAAATATCTTTCATTTTATTAGTAAAATACCCCCAGAGTTTGTTTCCATTTCGGTTCAAATCTCTGTCTCGATTTTACCCTGCCTGGGCTGTCCAGCTGAGTCCAGACGGTGAATCCAGTCCAGACTAGATCACATTTCTCTGTGGACAGTTGCTTGGATTCAGGACGGTGGATGTGGGCTCCACAAACTGTGGACTTGGCTGAGTACAGGCCAGTCAACTAATCATTTGGCACCATCCTGCAACAGACCATTTTTGTTTGCATATTTTTGCACCTTTTATGTGTGCAGTGCTCTGATGGTTTCTACCATAGTAGAGCTCTTAACAACAGTGGGTTCCATTATGAAACACCTTTTTACCAGACAGTATTTTAAATCACACAATGGCAGTGCAACTAATACAACAGGATCTTTTCTCATTCAAAATTATTGGTATGTGTGTATATATTACAACCATTACGATTTCAATTACATATATATATATACAGCTGGTACCATTTTATCATTTTATAATAATATACTTCTTACAATATTCAATTTTCAAATGGTACCATTGATAATATATATCGTACCATTCTTCATGTCCACAGAGGTAGAGTACCATTGGATAGTAAACAGGAACCAAGGAGTTCATAGTGATGAAAACTGCTTCAAGCTGGTATGCTTCTAAGTTGTGTAGGCTTAGTGTGTACATGATACATCTACTGCAATCAAAGCCTGGTTAATGACTAGACAAATCATCGCTGCTGGTTCGCTTTGAGTGGATAATTTACTTTTAATACTTAACTATAAACATCTGAACATTGTACTGTACATAACATCATTCATGTTAAACAAACTAGCAAGGGTATCTCTGGGGTCAAGAAAATAATTTGATAAACAAGATTGATAACAAGATACTGTGGATGACAGTTGGCCTAGATACAGTTAAGTACCTATATTCTCTATTTTATCACCAAAAACAAAAGAATTTAAGGGAAATTATAATCATTTCTGACACTTTTTCTGCCCTGTTCTACTCCATTTTTGGATGATGAAGTGTGAGATGAATATTTGAGAATATCTTTAACCGTGTCCACAGAAACTGGTGCCAGCTATTATACGCATCTACTGATTAAAGTTCATCTGAGCCCCTTGGTGGGGTCCCTATCCGGAGGGCATGTAACATTACGTTTTGTGTATTTTCACACTAGAAAGAATTTTGGCAAAACTGACTCTGTTCCAAGTTAGATTACAGATTTAATGAGAGAGCTAAAATGTCAACAACAAAAATGTCAAGAACGGTAGAAAATCCTGACATCGAATGTAGGGTATCGATTTGCACTTCTCTCAGAGTGATATTTAAGTTCTTTACAAAAAGACAAGTTTCTAAACATTACCATGAATTAATCAAGAGATCCGTCTCCCACTAAGAACGATTATTTTTGTCCATACTCCCGGTTTAAGGTTTGTAGTAAAGTGCTCTACCGTACATGACATTATTAGATGTGATCATGCTCATTAACCTGTCTGTATTCTGTGCGTGTTTTTGTCCCTTCTATTAAGTCTGTTACTTGTCATTTAGCCTCTGAAGAAGATCCTGCTAGGATCGAAACGTCAGGCTAACTTACTTTTACACATTCTATTACACAGGCTCTCTAGTGGATAAGCAGTTTGCTAAGTTTTATTTTATTTAGATGTTATCATGTTAAAATCAAGAAAGTCTACAGACTTTATCCCTGGAGCTGTTGTCAGATGGAGCTCAATGGTTGTCATGGAGATTGCCATCCTTACTATTTTCCATTCCTTTAGGTGTAGTCTGCTGTTTTCTGTTTCGTGATGTTTCTCACCTCCTCTTGATGCATGTTTGCTTTCATCATACAGGGTACTTAGAATTTACTATCAAACTGTATTTTAACGCATGGGGGGGGGGGGGCTTGTCTCTTTCCAAACCCAATTCTGGAGATTTGCCCAACAGTTGTTTATTGCTTGGTCTGACCTTTCAGGTCAAGGAATCTAAGCAGTAGAGTGCAGCAAAGGTTAAGGGAGGAGGAGGATAGTTTGTAGACAGTACAGCATATATCTCAATTTTTCAAAGTTCAATGTTTCCAAAACTTTTACTGTATTGGTTGAAAATCATCTTGTTCAACCCAAGGAAGTTCTACAAGGACCTCCTTGGTTTTCACAACTGTTACATCTTTGGAATCAGTTAGAGACAATAAAACCAAGAGGTCACAACCTGAAAAACATATTTCACTGAAATAACTTCAGGATGTAACCTTTAACAGTCAAATCTGATGCCATGTATTGTACTTTCTTGAAAATGTGTTCCAAGAGATGTGAATCAAACACGGCTGTTAGCAAATATTAAATTCTTTATTCTTCTTGTAACTTGCTGGGCCCCATACAACAAAAATACTGAAAGTATAGAGATATTTATCAGAGTTGTTAGAAACCCCCTGAGATTTGCTTAAACTGGAAGTTTTCTCAGCATAAACTGTATCAAAGAAAGTGTTCAGAATATTAATTGAACAGCTTTCTTTGATACAGTTTATGCTGAGAAAGCTTCCATGCTTGATTCTTCAAAGATAACAAGGAGATTGAACTATACCATTTAATTAAAGTAGGGATTGATGCTTACAGTGCTTAACTAGAAAGTTTTCCTCTACAAAACCTACAAACATGTACCGTAAGGTTCATTTTCATGATAAATAACTTCATATCAGTCAATAGAGGTTTTCCACATCGACCTACTGTATGAGGCGCATATCACAATTTTGAAGTTTAAACTAGAGCACCAATGGTGCAGAAGCTCATACATTTTCGAGCTTAAAAATGTAGGGCCCACAAAACTTTATGGCCCACCAAATTTCAGGCCATTTTTCATATTCCACCAATTTTGGGCCCATGAGGGATAACCCCCCCCTCCCTCCGTTAGCAGAATCCTGGCCACACCACTGGCTATAATTCCTATTTTCCCCCTTTAAATCCTATTTTACCCACTCTCTCAAACAATACCACTGACCTACCCTATTAAACTTTCTCCCCTCTACCTGAGCAGACCTGAAGCACTCCTTGCCAAAATTTTGGCTGGCTGCCTACATACCTCAGGCTCAAAGACTTCTAAGAATCGGCAAGTGCTGATTGGCTGTAGGGCTCTCACACTTACAGTTCAATAGTTAATAACAACTCACAGTCCTGCTTTAATTCCACTAACAGCCTCTGCAGAGCTTAACCACAAATGTAAACAAACACTGCAGAGATTGGGAGACAAATTAAAGGAGCTTTGGCAAAAGGTGAAGGCTCAGATTTTTTTTAAACAATGGGGATTAATTGTAATTAATTAACTTTTGACCAAAAATTATTAGGCATCACCTTATTCATACACAATCCAACAATCATCAGTTCAACTTTGAATATGATCCATCAAAATCTTGAGGAGATTGAGATATTTGAAAATATTACAAAGAATGACCCCCGATGACCCCCTAAATGACATTTGACCTCAATTTTCCGAACACCCCTCATAACTCCTATCCCGAGGAACGTTGTGACCAAGTTTCATTATCACTGGCCATACACTGTACGAACAGGAGCAATTCGAAAATACTGGGCCGCGGCCCGGGCCACAAAAGACCCCTAGTTGATCTTTGATCTGAAATTCATGAACACCCTGAAGGTAAAACTTCCATAGTACTATCGTGACAAACCCTCAACATTGTACCATGGAATCTGTAGGAGAAGAAGCATTTTGCGTATTTCCACAAAATGGCCCATTACGGCCCACAGGTGACCTTTGACCCCATATTTCGGACCATCTCTGATGGCCCTATACCCAATGGTCCTTGTGTCCAAGTTTCATGAAATTCCATCAAACATTGTGCGAGTGGGAGCGGTTTTACCAATTGTTGACGGATAGAGTGATAAAGTGATAGACGCCGCACTGTAACAATAGCTCACACCAGCATGCTGGTATGAGCTAAAAAACATCATAAGCTTCATTTTCTTATTCTTTTTCATGGTCAGTTTTTGGAGCATTTTTCCTTCTTCCAACATAAACATTTGAAAGACTCAGCATATATGGTTTTTTGATCCATTTCTGGCACTGATGTCAATAGGATTCTTTTACTGTACTAAATATGGGACATCCAGTGCCATATTTGAAATTGTCCAAATTTCTTGTCTTCAGATCTTGAATATTTGAAAGGTTTTCACACATTGACCTACAGTGTCACTGGGGTCCACTACCTGCTGACCTTTGACTTTGTATGAGAACTGGTAGGATTCTTGAAATTTATGGCGATAGGGGGCATTCACATATCAAATTATGAGATGTGTTTGAGACTATATATTCAGATCTTGGGTGAAAACAAAGTGAATTTTTAAGGATGTTCTGAATTCTGTCAAGAATAATGTAGACCACAATAGAACCTATAGATGGTCTACCTCCATACCAGAATCAATCTTGAAAAAATAACAAAAGTTTCACACAGATACTGTAAATTTATGTAAACAGACGACCCATACAGTACATATCAAAATAAATGCAAATTCAACAATTTGCCTATAAAAACCAAACAATCAACTCAGAATTCTTCCTGTGGGCTTAGCAAAGTTGTATCTGTAACATTTCTAAACAATTTTTTTTACGATGACATCAATATATTTATATCTTCTTCCCACCAAACATCACAACGACTATGTTACTAGTGTGATGTTGTTGTTATTGTTGTTATACAAAAGGCTGAGATGGTAGCACCCACCATTTAACGCCTAACAGTCTGGCCTGAAAATATTCTATAATAACAATGCCGGTTATATACGTGACTTCCTGTTTACTTATAAAACAAAAGAAGTTCTTGAAAAAGTGACAAGCTTTGTTGATGCCTTTAACATCTTTTTTGTGACGTCTATGGTGCGACGGTTCTACGAGATGTCACGTTGCTGACACGAATACCGGCTTTGAACAGAGCTAGATATCTATCTACACATGTCACTAAAAATCGTCCATGTATAAAAAATTTCTATAAAAATGCAGTGCAATCCATCCATTGGTGATTGCATTATGCATGCATCTTCGACTGAATCTACTCAGACGATAATCCACCCACACAGTGAGAAGCAGCCTCGACTTATCTGGGGATTAGAACCATCAACGCTGCTGCAGAAACGATGTAGTACTTTACTTATAATGGAAGTAGACATTTTCAAGAATTATCTATTGTTTGATATGCTGGTGACATTTGGCAAAAAATTAGGAACCTGGCTTCTTAAAGAGGAGAAAAATTTTCATTTAAAGAAGCAATATAAGATTTTTTTGCTTTATATAAAGTGGATCTCCAAGTTGGCATGAAAAATTCAAAGTAAACCTGATAATTGGATTACGTGTGTTGGCGTGACATGTTTTAAGCTACAATTACATTTTGGCACTTAAAGCAAAATGGTTGCACTCCATACCTGTACCTATGATAATATAGTCACCAATATTGTCCTGCCAAATATTGCACAGTCAAGCAATTTGACTCCTGATGCTCAAATGTCTAGATAAGCATTTTAAATCCATTCTTATAGCATTTTTCCTCTCCTCTCATTGTCCAATTTTCTCGTCTCTAATTATGAATGAAATTTTGGAGGCTATTACAGAACCTCGGGGAAATCAATTTTAAATATGTATGGACATCTTTGGCCAGCTGAAAACTTGAGAGAACTCCTAATATGGCCTTAAACTATCCACCTTCTAATCTACTGACCGCAATCTGGTACAATCTTGATACTAACTTGTGCCGTGTTTTAGCAAGATTATTTTGCCCATTGCTGAGAGAGGTGGAATTTGTTGCATCATTGCAATGCTCAGTCACGAACAACCCCTTCATCCAGGTCCTTAAATGCTCAAGTAGTCTTAACCTCCACATAATACATCTGCTACGAACATGTCCCAAGTCTAGACAAAATGTTAATTTGTTTGTCTTCAAATGTGACTGATTTACGCAAAGTCTTCATCAGCTGTTGCGGTGATGTATTTTTACTAATGTAACATTTTACAAGAAAATGTTATGCACAATCTTGTGTGTATGGTAGCCGCAGTTTAGTCAGCCACCTGACTTAAAAACATACACAGAGGTGGCAGGCATCAAGATCATAAAAGCTGTGCGCCTTTGATATGAATTTAATGTATAATTTTGAATATCGTACCTGTAGTAGTATTAAATTCAACTTGTAAATTTATATTGTAACTCGATAGCGCCATTCTATATCTGTAGCAAATGTTTACACTTCAATTCTGATGCTATTCTAGAATTCTTCACATCGATCAAACAGAATTGTTTACATCTATCAAACAAAAAAATATTTGCATCCATCACATAAAAAAATTTATTTTCGTAACTGATTCAAACAAAATTTCAAAATTGACATATATCTTGATAATTATCAGCAATTAAGTGACCGACTCTTTCATTGATTGGTATAATTATTACACGCAACACTCAATAGAGTTCAAACTGACCAGTGTCCTCCTTATACAGTGTCACACTAGGGGATGCATGCTGAATGGGTGTACTTTAGCTATGTGCATACAGTGTACAGTAGATAACACAGAGTTGATATGAATCTACAGCAATACAGACATCAGTTTCTAACATTTGACCCAATGGACAAGTGCAGGCCAGTAGTCAGATGGTGGGGGGGGGGAGGGGCACATTGATGCAGGAGGGGCACATCGATGCAGGATGGGCACATTGACCGGGAGGGGTGCGAGAAATTCAAGCTATTGTAGGCCTCTAGTAGGCCTGCTATCAAACTGATAAAAACAGGATGGCCGTTTTTGTGGTGGTTCATTGGTTTAATGGGATAGGATGTTTATCGGTGTATACAACCTTACCCTCTTCTTTTTTCTTAATTTTATATTCCTAACATGACAGCAGATGATTACAAGGCTGCCAGTAGGTACTGTGGCTTTTACCATTCAAAAAACAACACCACTGTAGGACTAATTCAACAACTATTCTTCACAATGTCTGGCAGGCATGCAACATTCCATTACGACTCAAGTGCAGTACAAAAGATGCGCAGAACGTGATGATATGTCAGCAATCAGGCCGGATTAAACCGATTCTGAAGGATAGACTTTGCTGGTAGTACCATCCACAAAATCTAGACTTAAGTCTCTTTTTGCAGGAGAATAGAACAGAAAGCAATTTTAAGATGAAATGTTTACTGCAGATCAGCATAATAGAGTATATGATTAAGCCCCTTTGTAATATTGTCAATTGGGTGTTCCTCAATCTCCTCAAACAATATTTTTTTTGCGTCCGATGGCAAATTGGTCATCTCAGATGGATCGACACAATTGCCGGTCAAACTCTCGGTGGTGGGAACAGATTAAAAACTAACAACCTCAAAGAAAAAGGACACTTGGGATACTATTTTATGGCGGGAAATAGTAGGTTGACGAAACAAAAAAGAGAGTGATAACAACACCACAAAGTCTACAAAGATTTCAAAGGGCTGCAAAATTACTCGCAAAACCTCCCACAGGCAGACGAGCGCATCTAAATGTCTCTCCTCTCATGAAGGACCGTTACCCAAAGGGTATTCAGCGAAACAAACAAATAAATGAAAACCCAACTAAGATTGTGATTAATCAAAATGCAATTAATCAAAATAAAACACCTCCTAATTTTCTTTGCCAATTGAAACTTAGCAAATTTGATATCCTTCCCCACACCTTAGTAATTCCATAAAGGCTCTTAGCCAGCAGTTTTTGAGTTGAGAGCGTTATACCAACAATGTACTACTGGACAGGTACAATTGACACTTGTGAAGCTTTTGTACACATGTATGGTGGCACAGCTGCAAAAGGGGGAGGGGGGGGGAGAATCTTCACAAGGGGTGAAGGGAGGAGGAGACATCCTGTGCCCATGCCTGGTTTCACAGAGTACATTAATCACATTCAAACAATGAAGAGCAGTGAAACAATACCGGGTTAATTTCACAGCGTAGGTCGTTAGGCAAATTAAGTATCAAATAGCGATCGACAAATTTTGATCAATATCAATGAGAAAGCATTGCTTTTAAAGCTGATGTTTCTGTTGCAATTACATCACACAGACTACAAAAGAACTGTAAAATCGCAGGTCAAATGTTGCCATTATCTCTTCTAAAATTTTCTCAAGGTATAACCCTTTTTTGAATATATATATATATATATTATATATATATATTATATATTTTATATATATATATATTATATATATAAATATAAATATATATATATATATATATATAATATATATATATATATAAGTTTTAAATATTTAAATACATGGTGTGCTCATTTTTATGACACATCAGCTGATGTGAAAATAAAAATTAGAATTCAAATTGCTAATACTTAACATAAATTTGGCAATAAGTAAAACACTGCAAACATCATGATGTCATTCACTCTGGCTGTTGCCAGACGCATTCCCCAAAAATATTGCCAAGTTTTGAAAAATCTGTACCTTCGCCACACAAAATACAATATGATTTGATGTCGTATTCACCTTAAGACGTTGAAAAATTTCCATCATCACTTTGGTCTCTCTTCAAATGAATGCTATGAAGCATCTACAACATGTATGTTAATTCCTGACAGACGTCTGCCAAAGATAGTCGCAAGTTCTCAACCGAAAATACAAACAAACAGACAATGAAGACAAAGACCACTCGCTGCATGTCCAGGCTGTGTTTTCCATTCAACCGAAGAAACAGAACTCCCAAAGAACAACTTTGATATTAATCAAGTGTCCCTAAAGTACTGTATCGCTCATTATAGAATCGATAGTTGTGAACATTAATTACTCGAAATAATTGTTCAGAGCAGAACAGTGACCATCCATCACGTGTACTGTAGGCTTTAAATTTTGGGTTTTCTTCTATAGTACAAGTTCTAAGTCTTCTAAGTACTAATATTAGAGAGCTTTCACATTGATCATCCGTGGACCTGGGAAAAAATCCAGAAGGGGACCGCCAACTCAGGCGACAGATATTTAACAACTGTGTTGTTATACAACACACATGTCAAATATATCCAAGGGTATACTTACCACATGCATCAATGATGATGATATTTGAAAAGTCACTCATTCAGAAATGAATTATGATGAACTACACATGACATGCAGTCTGTGGGGTAGTATAAACAAATCCCCAAAACTGAATCCGCCGGGCGGAGGCAATTATTATTTCACTGTGCAGAGATGCAGCACATTATATGGTATATGCTTGTATCAGACTGGCGGTGTATGAGTGCAAACAGCATCAGTACCAAGTAACTCCCCAATGGTATGACTATAGCCTGGGTACCGGGAGCGGGTGTACCATAGAGTATTGTAGAGCACCGTACTGTAGAGTATCGTACTCTGCATTGGTATGTTTACTAGATTTCAAAACAACGTGAGAACAAGCAATTACTAATTAGTAAAATACAAATTATTCAAAGACTTGAAGAAGAAGAAGAAAAAACTGTTAGTGAACTGCATATCTAAGTTCTGCCAATACGGCTGTGTAGGTAAATCTATAAAATGTACTAATTACCTCCCATTGTTTAACACCCAGGGCTCTAAATTTTAGCTACACAGCCCTTAATCCTCTCGTATCTCTTTCCTTTCAATGATTCTTCTTCTTTTGCTGTGTCTATTTTTTGCTTTTCATTCATTTGTCCAATTTATCTGTCTGTGTATCTGTGTGTCTCTTAATGTGTTCTTAATTTGTTTTCGTTTCTGTTTCTAGCCCCGAAAGAAGATCCTGCTAGGAACGAAACATCAGGCCCTTTAACTTTAACATTAACAGGAGTGTTAGCTCAGTGGTTAACGCCGGTGCCTTTCAAACATAAGGTCTCGAGTTTGAGTGACTCTAAGGTTAATGTATGTCGTCCAGTTACAGAGTTGTTGACAATTGACAATTCATAATCGTGGACATTAAATATGAATCTAAGAGACTGACTTCGGTCAGCTTGCGGCTTTGATAAGCCAATGACGGCTTCTTCGCGAGTTCCTGCTTGCAGGAGGATCTAATATACATATACATATATACATTGTAACTATAAATTCATGAGGGAACTACAAGTACCAGGAAGTTGAGGCGACTATGATGGAAAAAAAAAAAAAAAAAAGTGTGTCGGATGTGCTAATACCATAAATGCAACCCAGTGTTTGAGCGGATCCTTCACTGTACACATATATATAGATGACACAGTAGGCCGCTTATAGGTCAAAAGTTCAACAAATGTATATGTGTCAACCAATATATATGGGTCAAAACATAGAGATACACAGAAAACAGTAGACTATGTTTGCTTGTGACTAACAACAAGGCATATTAAAGAGACTTTTGTTAACATTGACCTGAAAAGCACTGTTGTTGGACATATGGTGTTAATAGAGTACAGTTCGAAACACACATATTGCGACATAATATGTTACAGCCAACGGTAAGACACCAATTGACTTAAGCCATACATAATAACAGCACGGAACCACAATCTCGTCAGTGAAAAGACTGCTTTGTTTACTTTATATAATGGGTGTTCCCTCAAATATAGTCTTATATAAAATAATTGAGAATGGTTACTGGTTTAGTAGAAAGGACAAAAAATCCCCGAGACAGCATCGACATAACGAAGGTAGACCGCCGCTCTGGTGACTTCATAGATCACATGATACCCGGAAAATCACCATTTTTTCCCCTCGGCATAAATAAAGTGAGGGATATGAACCAAGTTGAACTGGTAACCACAGAAAGGATAGTAACAAGTATGGCTTCCCAATTTACATACCAGGTTTGTTCTCTCTGGCTACGTGGAGGCAGCCATAGAACCCTTTTGATACATTGTGCCGATTATTCCGGTCAGGTGTAGGTTCAATACTTCACCATGTCTAACTTAGTGCATACGCCCTGTGACTTGGATAAATGGGGACACAATGGGGAAATATGCCATAACTGGAAATACCAGTTAACTGTTGAATTTCAAATCGGTGAACCAAACCCATTGTTACACACGCTTGAATACAGAAAAGTTGGTTGGCACATTAAAAGAACGAGATTGCTCTACCCAAGCAGAAATGTTGACAATTTGTAAACAGGGGTTTGTTACTTTAACACTATAACTTTAACACTTAAACTTTAACATCTAACTGTTAACTGATGTGGGTAAATCATTTTCGGGATCCAATTTGTCTGAAAAGCTTAGGAACAAGCTTTCCACTGCTGCTAATGGCCTTGAATGTTTAAAATGAACATTGATCACTGCAGAAATACATCATCGATTCACTTCCCCTAAAACTGTTGGTCTTAAAAGAGGGATTATATCTCATCTCCCCTACATGTAACCTACAGTATAGGGAGATGAAATATTGTCCTCCTAGACCTAAGTCCGATCAAGTTCAAACTTTGTGGGTAAGTACCTGACCTTGTTAACTGGTGCCTGCGTGACTGATGAGGCCAAAGGTCACAGGTCAAATGTCAAGAAACCTAGAACTTGGTTTTTAGCTATTTTCAGCAAAATGTACATAGGATACAACCATTAAACCACGTGCTATGTAGAAAATGATGAAACAAATCATAAAATAGGAGAGATTTAGGTGTTCAGGGTCAGATTCAAAGGTCAATTGAGGTCAAAGATCAAATTGGCCAAACTGTGCAAAAGAAGTGCATCATTAAACTCCTCCTAGATGGTACATCCAATCAAGTTGTGCTCAACAAGGATGGCCTCCAAAGTTGCTCTTCTTTGGGAAACTAGAAATTGCAACAGTTAATAGCAACTTAGCTCGATCTCTCCAAATACTTGACACAGAGAATCAGGGTTGGCCGGTTTTTACCGGGCGGTTTTTACCGGGAGGTTTTTCCCACCTATAAGTTGGAAAAACTGGGAAAAACCTCAAATTATATAGAATTCCTAAAAATTCATGTGGAACTTGTGGAGGAGCATAGAAACTTCAAGAAAATGGCATCTTATGGTAGGGGGTTGGGTTACATCCAAAGAACAGCCATGATCTATAACTTTATGAGTTTACCCATTAGACTATTGTAAATAATTCAAATAAATAATATGTTGGATGCTCAAATCAACCAACTTTATTTTCCTATCGAGATGCACAATTCCATTATCTAGAGAATGGACAAGTATCAAACTGTTGGTGCCTCCTAGGGCTATGGTTCGTCATATTAAACATGTCACATTGCCTTGGTGCCTCCTAGGGCTATGGTTTGTCATATTATACATGTCACATTGTCTTGTTACATATAATTCAACACCATCCCAAAAACAGATCCAGATGATGATTCACATCCAAGAACGATCACTTCATGTCTGCGATAAATTGTACTGTGTTCACACTTCGCACTAGGCACTGTACTATGCTTATAAGCACTGTACTATGTGACTGTTGTGACATCAACTAATTTGAGAATAAGTAACATCTGGAACAGTAACCTGTGTTGTTGATACTCCTACCTCTTCAGTTAGCCTATACACAGGAAGTGCCCAGTATCACCTCACCTGTCCACCTCAAAGTGTTTAATCACTCATGCATGAAGTTGTATAATAATTGGACCATGTTTGCATCAAGGTAAACAGTTGGGTTGTGTGAATGGCTCGATAGGGCCATTGTGCGTTTAATACTTAAATTGGGCCCATGTGCCTTACATAGTTTCAAAGCAGTTTATATTGAGCCCACTGGATTGAAGTTCACCTCAATAGACAGTTGCCTACTGTATTAATTGAATGAACTGTCTGAGCTCATAATAGGCCTGAAGAATTTAGGAGGGGTGAGTGTCCCAGTGTAGACCCAGAATGGTTTGGGCAATAGGCAATGCATACTGCTAAAGAGATCGTGACAGAATAACTATACATGTGCAATATGAAAAATACTCTTTTTTCCACAAAAAGTAGAATTAGGTTGTGATAAAATAGCTCAAAATGAAGCTAAGAAACTCCCATATTCAATAACATATGCCTGTCATGAAACAATATCGTGCCTACTGATGACCTTGCATATTACGGACAAGTAATAATAGTTTTCGAGACGGAGGCGGTTTTTACCGGTATTTACCAGTTTCTCCCGGTTTTTACCTGGTTTTTACCGCTTAGTGGGAAAAACAGGTTTTTTCCAGGAAAATGCCAACCCTGCAGAGAATGTACATACAGTATTTTGTTGACAGTATCAAACCATGAAGGTGTCCCTGAGATACCTTTATGTTTGCAATTTGACCTCTGTTGACTGCAAAGGTTCTCTGAAATCTATCAAAAGAAACAATGTTCTACCAAACAATCTGAGGCACGCCAACCTGCATATCGCGAACATTCACAAACAAATGACATCATAATTAAACGTGTCTGCCAAACCCAACCTAGTTATAAATTACTGTAAACATGTAATAAAACTAAATAGTAATACATCTTATCAACCCCCATAGTATACGTTCCTAAAGGTAAATGACCTATGACATTCCAAGCTGTTTTGCCAGATCTGGTTAACAGGTGTATTTCTCCAGTGTGGTGGTAGATTTTATCAACCTTTTTCATCAAACAGTACCAAAAGCAAAAGCAGTGGGTGAAAAAAAAGAACAAAAACAGGGTGAGACATTAAAGAATGCTACCAATGTTTCATCTTACAAGATTCACTTAGCCTATGACAGTGTCAACTTTCATGTAGTGTTGAAGAGGGGGGGGGGGGGAAGGGAGCAAATGTAGATAACACCATAAGTTAGCAGTTTATTTTTGGAAAATAATCAGCAGGTGTGAACAGTTTTTTTAAACTTGGATCCAAGCCATGGGAAGGAACCCTTGGGTATCTACAGTAGGCAAAAATCCGATTGGCAAAGATTTACAGTGGAAAACAATTTGTGTATGTCACAGAGCTATGAAACTCCTTTACATATTGGCACATGCGAAGGTCAAAGGTCAACCAACTGCCTCATGGAAGGGGTTACTACAGTACATGGCTAAAAAATAAAAATTCTCCACTTACAGTACTTTATAGACCTCTATGATATTGAGAGGGGGGTCGCTTTCAAAAACAATAAATTATATATCGGCAGTGAGAGTTTATTTTGCCACTTTGTGTTAAATGTTAACAAGGGTGACGATAATTGAAATTATAGCTGATTTGCAGTCTGTTGTATCCAGGGCAGCTAAAGCTTAAATGTTAAAATAGATTGTTAAGGTAAAGACCGAGATGGGAGTGTCAGGGGACCCAAATCAGGCCACATAATGTTGGTTAAATGAATGCACAAAGTTACAGATAGTATCTGGTCTTCTTTAGGTCTGGATGGATGCTCCAAATGAATGTATACTGACCAATGATAATGGGAATGAAGAAAATAACCTTATTGTCTGGTCTGATAGTGCAGCCTAAAAGTGAATAAACATCTATATAGTCTGAGTGAATTTATGAGTTTGCTACATTTCAATGCTGTACTTACCAGTTACAGTAACATTGAGAAATGTCATTTAGGCAGAAAAGAAAAAAAAGAGGTTATTGAGTGCTCGTAAATGTTTCTACATCCAAGCAGGTGTTCCTGACATATATAGCCTCAAAATGTGCTAAATCACTGGTATGCTCCTTTCAAGGCTAAACTGAAGATGACGCTAACTCGTGGGTACCGCCCAATGTCGATACAAATCTATTGTTTTTAGATAGATATATGCTAATTGACGCAACCAAACCATATTTCTTAACTTCGTATACGCAACAGAGCACCACCGAATCGCATTCCAGTGCAGGGTTCGTATTACAGCAGTGACCATTGAACATGAATACATACATTATAAGCATGATATTTTGAGGTTATTAAAGTCATAAATGTTTTATACCCAGTTTAGTTTTATGGTGCATCCGAGGGAACGGACCTAATGTTCTGTGTGTTAGACTTTGTTGTTCAGCCACTTTTACTGATGACCTTCAGAGGTTTAGCGGGGGGGGGGGGGGGGGGGTGGCCATCTCTCTCAGAGAAATACACTCTGGATTAATCACAGGGTTTTATAACACAGTGTCTGCAACATATTAATATTAACGTAGGGCATAAAGTCAACCTATTCATGTACCATTTAACTTTGAACTCAAACAGTGGCATTTATTACATTGAATGAATTATACCTGTGTCAGGTAACCTGACTTGTTGCTTCCCATTTTGAAAACGAGTGGACGATTAATTTGGGTTTATTCAAAACTGTTACCAGAAAAAGCCAGTTGGTTTTGTGAATTCCTTGCCATACAATATCATATATTTGCTCAAAATTCCAATTACCTATCTGACAAATGTAGAGAGCAGGTGTGTTAAATCTGTCTGAGCATTAACAGTGAAAACCAGAACATATCAGAGGTCTCCAGCAGAGATTTCTAGCACTTCTGTGTTGGCACATCATCAACCACTTTATCCCCTGGTAAGGATTTTACAGCATGGAATTTTTTATCCCAAACTGTTTCAATATCCAGGAAGAACAGTCTTCCTATGTGAAAAAAAAAAACAAAAAATGTACTTTTTGAGTTATATCTTGTTTACAAAGTTTTCAGACTTTTGACTCCTGTTGACCTCAAATGATCTTTGAACTTCACACAAAAGACGAGGGTTCTTGTACTAAGATGGATCCACAGACGATGTATGACGTTAAATCCACCATGAACTTTTTGTAGTTCATGGTGTTTACGGGTAAGTGTCACATACATACATCAGACCCGTCAACTCTCCCGGTTTGACCGGGAGACTCCCGGATTTTTACCCGAATCTCCCGGTTTCATATTCTATTCTCCCGGTTTTTTAACGTTTCATCATTTGCGACATTTCTGAAAATAGCCAACAATTAGTCCTATGCTTAGTAATTCCCAACAGTAACGCTGAATAGGAAAGGCACTTCAGTGTAGTTCGCAAGAACAAGACAGACAGTCGGTCAAGTCTCAAGCTTGATGGGACTCTATCTAGCATACTAGACATGAAGTCACAGTACCCAGAGTCCACTGTTCCCTGTTTAAAATGGAAGCCTACTAAAGAAACCCTGTAGAAAGCGAAGCGAGCGGCTGTAAACTACAACATGAATCACTGATTGGATGATTCTCTCATTGTATTGCGTAAGTAAACTATACATATTTAGGAGTATTTATATCATTTCAGTTGAAAATTACCAACCCCCCTATTTCCCCCCTTGTTCTCCCTATTTTTTTGGCCATGAAAAATGTTATTCTCCCTATTTTGGGGTCAAACAGGTTGACAGGTCTGATACATGTACACAAACACACACACACTATCACCATAGCATAGATTCCTTCTGCCTCTGGGCAGGAAATCAAATTACTGGTCAGTGGTCAGTCTCATCAGGGAGTTGTTCCATAACTGGTCTCATAGAGCACTTTCACTGATCTTCAGCAGCTTGACCTTTGACACACATACTTATCTTATCTTACACAACTTCAGTATCCTTGACAAGTTTCCAGACCATCCTGATAACATAGGATGTGAATATTAGATTAGAACCTAAACTCTTTACCCACCACACAACCTGAACTACCAAAGAGAACATGCTTTGCTCAGTCAGTTTTATAAAAAAAAACACATTAGTCTCCAGCAGATAATGTTGTTGTGGTGTAATGCTTATCAAGCAAAAAAAACCCTCTTTGACCTTGCAAATATATCCCACTGTGTCTTGCTTATCTCACTGGAGGTCCACAGACCTTTGCCATGCGATAGCTATATACTGCACAATAGGAAGAGCCAGTCACGTACTGGTGTCTTCGGCAGACGTGTGACGAATCTGTGATTACGGGTCAAACTTTTAACAGACCTTTCACTCATCACAGATACATACAAATATCTCGCTCAAAAGACTATGAAGCTGAATTTAAACAGATGACACAATCAAAACTCATCTGAAGCTGCCGAAAAATGTTGTTTATCTTGTCATGAATAAACCCTGGAGCGACTATATGTCTAATGCAAATTAAACTTTGATATTCGTAAATCCCCAAAAGCTCTCACAAGTGGGTGGAGGGCTAATGGACTCCATTATAACACATTTACTTTCTATTACCACTCTCGACAAAGAATCTTGTTGTGATTTTCCTTATTAAAAACTTGGCAAAAAATCTTATCTAATATAGTTTTGTGGCAAATTAAAAGTTAAACCGTTAAAGGAGGATATCACATTTTTGCTGGTTTGATTAGGATATATAGTCAATTTAATACCTCCCATGGAAAGTTTTTCATCCCTCTGACCCCTTCCCCCCCCCCATCTCTCCACTTGTACCACACCATCACATCAATATCAACGATGGGGAAAATAAACCACAGATATCCATCCCATAATTGTAGGCAGGATCCAGTTGAACTTGTGTTCTCTCTGTATAGCAGTGAGTGAGAAAGGTCTATTATAACCACATGCAGCGAAAAAACCATAACAGGAGTTCAAAATTTTTCACTATTTTCTACAGCTGATTATAACCCAAAATGTCAATATTTCTAGGAAATAAAGAAGTCAAAGAGAGTTTGGCAAACACATTACAATACAGCGTCTTGAAATTTGGTCATACAATCCGCTCTTTTCTGACTCATCACCTGTTTGCTCTCTGGTTGGCCATTGGGAGTTCACCAAAGGTATCAAGAGACCAACCTTGGTTCAGAAAGGTCCATTGGCAATGCTATCATTGTCTGTCTCTGTCTGTCTGTCAACAGATCCAACCAGGCAGTTTCTCCCTGATCCAACTGTACATTATGGTACAGTATTTACACACACATGGAAATGGGAGGAACTTTGTAAGCAAAGTCACAATGGAGCCCCCCTCCCCCCCCCACAACAACCAAACAAATTGATGGCATCTCAACCCCGATCTAAACCTAACCAATCAAATTGATCTAACCCTATTAACCCCGATTGAACCCCAGTCCCCTTACATTCAGGGCATAATTTAGTGTTCACATTTTGAGTATCATTTTTGAAGGTGATCAAGGAATGTTGAACTTGGAAAAAATCTTCGATGGTTTGTCGAGGAAGAAAGAATTAAAGTCTGACATCAAATTCTGTGGGATATACTTTGGTATTGGATGAATTCACAGACCACTTATTCAATGCGTCGCGACCACATGAATCCCATACTAAAGTTGAGCGTTTACATCAGGGTTGTCCAACCTGTGGCCCGCGGGTCACAGTCCGGCCCGCCGCAGGGTTGCGTCCGGCCCGCCAGAGATGCTCTACGGTGCGAAATTTCAGTGAGCAGATTTATTGATAACAATTTGAAGCTATATAATCTATCATTCGAACCTTCTGGGTCCAGAAAAACTGGCTGCAGGTCAGTTTGTGTGACACTCTCAGCGGGGGGGGGGCGTCTGGACTTTATTCGTCTGTTTTATCAGGAAGGAAAATAAATCAGTGCGCTCTGCGCGCAGTGCTCACATTTTTTTGCCTTGGGCTTCGGGCAAAAAATCGAAAAATCAGTGAATAAAATGTGACTCGGTTCTTCCTAATACGTTCATAAAATTTTCTATCCATTTGATACTTACATTCCTGTGGCTTGCGTAACTTGTGTATATGACTATCTGCAACACAATCTCAATGACCCAGTTGTGTTTTTCTATTAGAAAGAAAAAAGAAAACAAAATTCCCCTCATCAACACGTTTTGCTTTTTGAGTTCTTGTTTAATAGCAAGGTCATCGATCAAACAATGAAATGAAAGGGTCTTCAATATCACCTCTATATTTAAACCTTGCACACTGTACAGTACAGGCCCATTGGCTGTTCAGTACAGTCCAGTAGGTTTGAACAATTTAAATATACACACATGATACAAGCTGCAATAATGCACACAATGTAATACGTACTTAAAAAACAAAAAGTATATGACTGGGCTCCAAACTTAATTTCCTCCTACCCTCCCCTAGCCCCCTACCCCCTCCCCTTTCCATCGTCTTTTCTCCTTTCTATACTTTCGTTACAATATTTAGATGGAAGTTGGCATTCAAATTTACATATAGTAGTGATCTTACCTTATTATAATCCATCTCAACCCAAATTGGTACACTTTGCTGGTAATCATTAAACATTTAAGTTGTAAACATGTCATGCTGACACTACCAGGTCAAATCCCATTTACTTTTTCCTTGGTTTTCTCAAAATGTTAATTTAAACCTGAACGTTCTGTTAGTTTTGCACTGTTACCGACACTGATGCCAATATTTGGTCATGTCAATGAAATATATATGCAAAACTGATCTCTACGAATGCAGTAATGTTATTAGAGAAAAAAAAGTTTGCGTCCCAGAGACTCAAGACCCCCAAAAAGTGTGCGTTCCATAAAAAAACAATTTGCGTCCCAATGGAACACCAGTTGCGTTCATTGTATTACCTTCGTACTGTTACTAGGGTAGTGTAGTATCAATGCCTATATACTTTGTAAATGTTTTACACAACATATAGGCCAGATGGCTCAGTGCCTTAGCTTCGCTGTTTGACAGGGGCGGCCCGGCCCGGCCCACTCCTCCTTCTGCCCAACCTGCCGTTTCAAACAATTTTTACACCCAGCCCCCTTCTTTATACTCCCTTGTACTTCCCTACTCACCAACTCTGTAGTAGCTCCATGCTTTGACCTTGCAGCGCTTCCAACAACCAACTCTTCAAAAATCACTACCTACAGTGGAAATCTCTCGCTAAATTCCACACAGTTCACTGTACTACTGCATGTACATAGGCCTGTTCAAACTTCATTTTCAACTACACAAATCATCAAAACCTGATCCAACATTTTATCCTGGGCTCTTTGCAAACAATCATCTGTACGAAAATTACAGTATATACTTAGGCAAATGTGAATAGCTATTTACGCAATGTCGATTAAAAAATCAAACTTCAATGCTCTAAAGTACAGAAGTTTACACACAAATATTGCACCAAAATAAAATTTACTGAAGCATGTGGTCAATGGACCGTGAAAACTTTGCAACAGAAACTACTATGGTATGAATGGTGGAAGATTTTGATACATTGTCCTTGTAGGTATTATTTTTCTCTTTCTAACCATGTAACAATTGTCCCCATTCGACTTGTATAAATCTGGTTTTCAAATTCACCGAAAGTACCGTTTGTTCGAACGCATCAATATGGTGATTGACGTAGTGCTGTGAAATAGGCAAAACAAGCGCAGCAAATACACTCTCACGTGTACATGCACAGGTGATTGCCTATTATATATAACATACATATCGCGAACGTTACAGCCTACCATGCCCAGTTGGTATATGTATAGCGTTGCACATAATATACTCTCACACATATTGAACACTACAAATGCAAAATGTTTCCAGACAATGGGTAGGGACTATTAGCCAATCAAATCACAGGTATTTTGGTAAAGCATCATTGTCTATTTTTAGCATGAAAATCTCCGTAATGGAGAGTTGTTAACCCTGTACCCTTGCGGTTGATCTTTAGATATATTTATTATCAATCAAACAAATTCGATGATCTGTAGGAGTGGGAGAACTTTTGATTCTTGTCAGAAGAAGTTGTGGTTTTTTGAAGAGAAATAAAGATGTTCATTGAAAAATGTGTTT